>NC_090446.1:576991645-577138472 GCF_031143425.1 Pleurodeles waltl
ATCCATCCTTTACAACTTGTGCCGCATTTTTGGGTAAATCGTTAGGGGCCATCCAGAAATGGACCAGCCCCAGTTTAGTCAGAATGGCCCTAACATGCTTGCACCAGGGGATTTTTTCCATATAGTTTCTACTAATTAGAGCTTTCAACCATGTCCTATACGGACTAAGAATATCCAAGGACCATATTCTAATCCAATATAATATTGGTTTCAACGCTGCTATATGAGCAATAGAATCAAGGTTCACGTCCATGCGTACAGGTAACGTAGGAGAGCTAGTGGGTATTCTTAGAAGAGACTTTATAAAGGAATTTTCAGCAATCTCCAAATCCTTTAAGTTACCATGTCCCCATAGCTCTGCTCCATAAAGAGCACTCCCTCTTGCTTGTAGCTTGTATATTTCCATTGCTGGAGTGATTGCGAACCTAGGGGACCTGCTTGCAAATCTCAGTACGCCACCCAGGTTCTGCTTCAGTGACAAATGTGCCCTTGCTATCTGAGCCTGCCATCTATGCGTGTCCTCAAGTCTGACCCCCAAATACACAAAATCTGCAACTCTCTCCAGCTCTACCCCTTCCATAGAGATAGTCTTTCTTACTTTATGTTTGGTGTCGCCAAAGATCATGTACTTTGTTTTCGTAGAGTTCACTTCAAGTGATCTCTACAGAAGGATGTGAATTTTTGTAGTAAGTTCCCTAGACCGGACGCAGTTTGGGATAGCAATAATGTATCATCCGCAAAGAGCAGGCATGGTGTCCTCACCCCCCCTACTTTGGGTGCATCGTTGTCACAAGCAAATAGATAAGGAATACAAGCATTTATAAATATTAGGACGAGGGTTGGGGCCAAAACACACCCTTGTCTCACTCCCCTTTTAATTGGGATCTCTCTTGTTATTTCCCCATTTGCTCCCCATCTAACTTTGGCAAAGGTCTTATTGTGCAAGCTTTTGATTGTGTTTAATAGCGTACATGGGAGTCCTGCTCTATCCAGTATCTCCCATAACTTTTGGCGTGGGACCAAGTCAAAAGCAGATCTGAGGTCCACGAAGGCTACGAATAACTTCCCTCCTTCCAGGTCGACAGACTTCCATTTAATCATGAGGAATCTAAATATCTGGTTGATTGTGCTAATTTTTTCCCTAAAGCCTGCTTGGAAGTCACTCAGGATTTGTGATTCTTGCATCCATGCCTTGGTTCTTATCAGGATCTGATGGCAAAATATTTTTGGGAGATTATCCAAAAGACTAATTGGCCTGTAATTTGTTGGGTCAGATCTATTTCCCTTTTTATAGATAGGTATAATTATAGCACCCCTCCAGGTGCGAGGATAATTTCCAGTGGCCAAAACTGCATTAGATACTTTATTTATATGTGGGACCCACAGCTCTGGGTCAGATTTATATAAATCGGCCGGAATACCATCGAGGCCAGGAGCCTTTCCCGTTTTTTGGGCCATAATGGCCTCTCGTGTTTCAGCTAGTGTAAATGGCATAGGGTTATTCTCCGAGAGGGCACTCAATTTGTACGCCTCAGAATCATGGACTTCCTCTTCATAAAGTTTCATGAAATGGTCAGCCCAAGTATCGGCGGGGATATGGCAGTCAAGTCTATTGCCTTGATTTCGCCCATTGGAAGCTACCAGGGACCAAAAGCATTTTGTGTGCTTTTCCCTGGCTGCTGTCAATAGATTCTGCCAGGCCTCCATTTCCCAATTGTTTTTGGCATGCTTTATTGTTCACGCATAATCTCGTCTGGCATTCGTTATCAGGGTTTTATCTCTTGATTTGATTGCTTTGATCAAGCCATTTCTAGCAACCCTGCATGTTTTGTCAAACCACCTGTGGCAGAAACGCACCGGATGTTTGGCTTCTCTGCTAGTTTTTAGGAAAAGATCCTGAAGAGTAACAAATAATGCCGTATGGAGACTCAGAATCTCATTTGGAGAATGAAAGGAGGGAATTTCAACAAGCTGATGTGTTGATACTATATCATACAATGTCTTCTGTAATTTTGTTGACTTTTGGAAGCACTCCCATTTCAAGGTACGTTTGTTAGAGGAGAGTGTTAGGGGTAGAGAAACTCTCTTGTTATGTTTGGTATCCTCATTTTCTAGAATTAGGCCCTCGTAGGTGACTAAAATTGGGGCGTGGTCACTTGTGTACTGTCTTCCTACATACATATCATGTACACAAAACCAAATTCTTGTATCAATTACCGCATAGTCCAGTGTACTACTATACTGGCCTCTAAAAAAGGTGTGCTTAGCAGGTGTGTCTGAGGGAAAACGGCCATTTGCTGGGCGAAGGCCATGGGTGATCATAAAATGAATAAATTGGAGCACTCTACTGTTTGACCTGACCTGTTTCTTTAGAGAGGAAAAAGGCGGGATATTCCATGCTGCGTCTTCTAGTTGAGTCACTTCTGAGAAAGCACAATTTGGTTCAAGTGTTACATTTAGGTCCCCTACAATAAAGATAAAATGCGAGTTTATATATTCTGAAACTAAGGCATTTAGTACATAGAATGTTTTAGACAATTTGTTTGGGGGACCTGGTCTATTATAAATGTTAATACATAGTAGAGAAGAACCAGACTTCTGCTGTATGGATAAGGCCAATATGTCCTCTGAGTCCACTTCAATTTCTTTGATTTTCCCCTTGACTGAAATCTTCAGCCATATGATAAGACCTCCAGCTGGTCTCCCCATCGGGGAAGGACTTGCTGATTTGCAGTAGGATTTGAAGCCTTGCCTGAGTACATTTTCTATCATCCATGTTTCTTGAAAAAAAAAAATTCAAAATTGTCGATGAAGCCCCCCCCCAGTCTGGATCAACTAATTTAGTACGGATTCCTGCCAAGTTCCATGGCAAAAAGTTTGGAGTTAAATGCCCATCGATTGCCGTCTTCTTCAATGAAGGTGCAGGACTACACATTTTACCAATTGGGTTTTTAGAAGTAGAGTTAAAGAGTGCATCTTTTGTACCTGGCAATAGAGATTTCTCCCTCCTTTCAGCAGGGGGCACTGATGGGGACCCCTTTTCCTCATAGAATATAAAGTTGGATGACTCCCTTTGGGCCTGTTCAGGAATAAGTCAATCAGATTCATCTGCCAGGGATAATTGGACAGGATTCTTTGGTACAGGGAGTGCAGAATTATTAGGCAAGTTGTATTTTTGAGGATTAATTTTATTATTGAACAACAACCATGTTCTCAATGAACCCAAAAAACTCATTAATATCAAAGCTGAATATTTTTGGAAGTAGTTTTTAGTTTGTTTTTAGTTTTAGCTATGTTAGGGGGATATCTGTGTGTGCAGGTGACTATTACTGTGCATAATTATTAGGCAACTTAACAAAAAAAAAATATATACCCATTTCAATTATTTATTATTACCAGTGAAACCAATATAACATCTCAACATTCACAAATATACATTTCTGACATTCAAAAACAAAACAAAAACAAATCAGTGACCAATATAGCCACCTTTCTTTGCAAGGACACTCAAAAGCCTGCCATCCATTGATGCTGTCAGTTTTTCAACCACAGCCTCCCAGACACTGTTCAGAGAGGTGTACTGTTTTCCCTCCTTGTAAATCTCACATTTGATGATGGACCACAGGTTCTCAATGGGGTTCAGATCAGGTGAACAAGGAGGCCATGTCATTAGATTTCCTTCTTTTATACCCTTTCTTGCCAGCCACGCTGTGGAGTACTTGGACGCGTGTGATGGAGCATTGTCCTGCATGAAAATCATGTTTTTCTTGAAGGATGCAGACTTCTTCCTGTACCACTGCTTGAAGAAGGTGTCTTCCAGGAACTGGCAGTAGGACTGGGAGTTGAGCTTGACTCCATCCTCAACCCGAAAAGGCCCCACAAGCTCATCTTTGATGATACCAGCCCAAACCAGTACTTCACCTCCACCTTGCTGGCGTCTGAGTCGGACTGGAGCTCTCTGCCCTTTACCAATCCAGCCACGGGCCCATCCATCTGGCCCATCAAGACTCACTCTCATTTCATCAGTCCATAAAACCTTAGAAAAATCAGTCTTGAGATATTTCTTGGCCCAGTCTTGACGTTTCAGCTTGTGTGTCTTGTTCAGTGGTGGTCGTCTTTCAGCCTTTCTTACCTTGGCCATGTCTCTGAGTATTGCACACCTTGTGCTTTTGGGCACTCCAGTGATGTTGCAGCTCTGAAATATGGCCAAACTGGTGGCAAGTGGCATCGTGGCAGCTGCACGCTTGACTTTTCTCAGTTCATGGGCAGTTATTTTGCGCCTTGGTTTTTCCACACGCTTCTTGCGACCCTGTTGACTATTTTGAATGAAACGCTTGATTGTTCGATGATCACGCTTCAGAAGCTTTGCAATTTTAAGAGTGCTGCATCCCTCTGTAAGATATCTCACTATTTTTGACTTTTCTGAGCCTGTCAAGTCCTTCTTTTGACCCATTTTGCCAAAGGAAAGGAAGTTGCCTAATAATTATGCACACCTGATATAGGGTGTTGATGTCATTAGACCACACCCCTTCTCATTACAGAGATGCACATCACCTAATATGCTTAATTGGTAGTAGGCTTTCGAGCCTATACAGCTTGGAGTAAGACAACATGCATACAGAGGATGATGTGGTCAAAATACTCATTTGCCTAATAATTCTGCACTCCCTGTATTGTTGAGACATTCACGAGGGGACTATCCCGTTTGTTGGATTGCACCAAAGGACTCATAGAAGCTCGTGTATTTATAATTGGCACGTGGTCTTCTTCGGGCCAACAACTTTTAAAATAGATCTTCGAGCCATTTTTCAAAGGGTTTCTCATTTCTAGAGATAGGAGACCCCTTACCAGATCAGGGGTAGCTAGTGTCAACTTTATCGTATCAAATTGGCCTACCTAAGCGGGATATCGCTGGGCAGAAATTATGTCTGAGTGTATTACAGAGCTGCATTGGCGGGTGTGCCGAATCCAATGTATAACTTTATTTTTTAGAGACATTGTGTCTTCTTTCATATCTGTTACTACTGATGGAACCCTACACATATAAATTGAATAGTCATCTGCTCTATGCAGGAGTACATTTTGTGTGGAATTTGCAACCCTTATATACTTTGGGTGGGCCAGTGTTGGTACGCCAGGAATTTCTTTTGATCCAAAGGGACTACACTGGTCAGATGGTGAAGCTGAATTTGCCTGGGTCGGGGCACTTAGTGGCTGTAGCAAGGATTTTTCCTTAGTTTTCCCGGGAACAGGTGCTATATAGGGCCTAGTTTTAATAAATGGCTCATGGTTATTTAGGTTGCGAAGTTCCATGGAGGTACTTTTGGAACGAAGTAAGGACAAGACCTCAGCTAGAGAAGACTTTAGTTCTTTCACTTCTTCTTTTAATTCTACAACAAGCGTTAACAAGTCCTTCTGCATGGGATGGGTCTCATGTTGACTAGTGGCTTGGTCATTAAAAATACCCAGATCATCGTTTGTGCCCAGGGACTCCAGAGCAGAGAAACGATTTGAGCATGGGATCTCATGAACAATCACACTTCTAGCTGGGGTTCCCTCCGCACTTACCGAGGCTCTATGTTGGCCCCCTTTGCTTTGGGGGGGCAAGGGCCTCGCAAGGACATCGCTGGTGGGGATCTTTCCCTTGTCGCAGGGTTTCAGGAAGGTTGAAAGGGAGCCATTTTTTAAGCACCTTTGTGGTTCTTTGTCTTTTTTAGTCAGCAAGGCCTCCACTTCCTCTATTAAGATGTCAATATCATCCGCCACACAGCCTGACGGAGCGCAAGGAGTTTTAAACAACTTAGGAATCTTGGGCTGGGCATTTCCCCCTAGTGGGCTATTTCTGGCTTTACGTTTCCCCATAGGAGCTGTTCGCTAGAACTAGACAATACCCTAAGTGACTGGAATGAGGAAATGACTACACTCCACTCCACTCCAGAGGAGTGGCCCAGCCCAGCCTCAAACGGGCGATGACGGGCGCAAGACGGGCTGGCCCTTGGCCCGGGCTTTGCCCGGGCGCCGCCCGCGTGCGTCCCGCAGATGCGGGAGCGCAAAACAAGTTTAAAGGGCTCCTGCCCCCTGACACAGTGCCTCTGCCTCCTCCTGGAATGACGCGCTTCCCGTGGATGCGGGAGCGCGAAACGAGTTTAAAGGGCTCCTGCCCCCTGACACAGTGCCTCCGCCTCCTCCTGGAATGACGCGCTTCCTGCGGATGCGGGAGCGCGAAACGAGTTTAAAGGGCTCCTGCCCCCTGACACAGTGCTTCCGCCTCCTCCTAGAATGACGCGCTTCCCGCGGATGCGGGAGCGCGAAACGAGTTTAAAGGGCTCCTGCCCCCTGACACAGTGCCTCCGCCTCCTCCTGGAATGACGCGCTTCCCTAAGGTGTTAGATTTTCCTATTCATCAACATATATTGGATATTGTGACAAGAGAGTGGAGGACCCAGACAAGATATCTATCCCCATATTTATGTCCAGATTGTATCCCTTGGATGAGGGGGGATAAGTCTATGCCAGAGCCTGTTGCTGTGGACTCTTTGATTGCCATACATAAACCAACATGGAGGGTATCTCCCAAAACAAGCGGTCACTATCCCCTAATGCTTGCCAGGCACCATATATGTGTTCTTATAGAACCTTCACCCACATGTTAATCATGTGCCATGCTTCATGAGCGGTCCTCTGGGACCACTGAGCATTGATGCATGTGTGACCTTTGATCCCAGCAAGCCTCGCACGTGCTCTCGTGAGGCCTGGAAAGTCTCTGTTGCTGCGCTTCTTGAAGTGGCTGATCTCCAGTTTTCAATCAACACACCCTGTAGAGAAGGGTTGTGTAACTATTTGGTAATCATGCATAGAATGCTTGTGGATGCATAATTCTGCTCAGTATATGTTAGGAGTACAAGGGTCTTAGAGGTCCCAATTGAATCTGAGCATTGTGCGAAGCAGATGAAACATGTCGACCTAGACTAGACACACTGGCTCAGTAAATGCTTCTTTGTGCCATGTTATGTTTTTAACCATATGACAAGGCACCTCTTATTAGAGAATTAAGTTAGGGTTCCCTGGAGATATTTCTAACGTTTTTCCTAAGATGGCACTAAAAATATTGAGAATATCAAAGTGCTCCCTTCCACTGCGAAGTTGAGCACACCTGGTGATTAATACCTCACCAGGAGAGGCCTCAATGATGGAGCATACCACGCGATTAGCATTCGGTTGTTTGGTCTATAGAAACACATATAGTGTGCCTAGTGGGCACTAAGGAGCAGGACATAGTGACCTCTTGTATTGGGAGACACCCTCCACTGTTTGGTGTATGTATATCAGTTTGAGGAATCTGATGGCCTTTCCCACATAACGGTTCCCCTTCCCTATCAATGGTTTTGCTGCTCTTGGATTGCCAGCCTTGTTGACAGAACCGCTGTGGCAGAGGAAAGTATTCTTAAGGATCAGACTGAAAAGAAGGTTGATTTTACCTTAAAGAAATCGTGTGCTTGAGCATGTTTAGCATCATCGGCTGGAAATTATAGTACTTATGTTTCACAATCTTTTCTCTAGGATTTCAAAGCTCCCTGTGTTTTCTCCCGCTCCTTCTTTCAAAGAGGAGGATATTTTTCATTTATTAGATGTCAAAAGAGTGATTGAAATCTTTCTTCACAGGTCTGAGGATTATAGAAAATTTGAACATGTTTTGTAACCTTTATTGGGTTTAATCAGGGTCACATGGTTTCCAATGTTATTTTTAGCAGATGGATTAAATGTACTATTGTATTGGCTTACTCCTTGTTTAATAATCCCCCACATGAAAAAGCATTCAAGGTAGATCCACAAGGACATGGGATGTAGAGATAATGCCTGAATACTACTGGTAAATATCATGCTTAGTCCCTTATGTTGAGTCATTATGGCCAACCCTGACAACTGGTCTTCATGTAGCTTGGTAGTGACGTGCATAAAAAAAAGTTGTATATATTACCCGTGGTTGTGTGGGGTTACCCCACCACTTCCTGTTTTTCTCTCCTGCTTGAGGTGGAGTTCACCTCAAAAGTAATGACTGTGACAAATACACTAGGGGCTAAGGATAATGAGATTTTCCAGTAGAAACCAGGTGTTACCTCTATGTCCCTTGTCACAGTCATGAATCCTAGAGGTGACTCCTACTCCATATGGAAAACATGCAGGAGAATTCACGGTAAGCCCTACCCACCCTTCTGGGTGCTATATAATGGTGGCTTTACCAGGAATCCTCCTGTTTGTTTTTGCTACCTGTTCTGGATGAAAATGCAGGGCACAGAGATATTTGGGGGAAGAGGGGCTGTCTGCTGGGCTTGTTGATCTCCTCTCTTCTTTATGAGGGAAGAATCAGGCCTGGCAGATTCTGAGGGACTTGCTGTGGTGGGCTGCGGTGTTGGTGCTGGTCTCTGCCGCCCCTTCCCAGGGTTTTGGGACCCTGAGGGCAGGGAGGCACATATTGTTTGGCACACATCACTGGCAGGGACGCTTCAAGGGATCCTTCATCTTGGCTGGGACCCTGGGGACACTGGTGTAGGAAGTAGCCTCTTTCTAGCTTGGTTACCCCCACTTTTGACCTGTTTGTCAGTGTGTTTGACTGTGTTCACTGGGATCCTGCTAATCAAGACCCCAGTGACTGTGCTCTCTCCTCTAAATTTAGTAGCTGGTAACTTTTTATCCGAAGAATTGGCATACTGGTGCCCCCATGTAAGTCCCTAGTATATGGTACCTAGGTACCCAGGGCAGTGGTTTCCACGGGATCTCTATGGGCGGCAGCAGTTATTCTGCCACCCATAGGGAGCCCATGCAAAGGGTTCTGCAGGCCTGCCATTACAGCCTGCGTGAAACGGGCGCATGCACCCGTTTTCACTACAGGTCACTCCACCAGGTCACTGTAAGTCACCCCTAACTCCGAACCTGGGCATGTTGGTCATCAAACAGCTCGGAATCATACCCCAATACTGTTGCAAGTACTGGAAGTATGATTCCATGCACTCTGGGGGTTCCTTAGAGGACCCCCAGGATTGCTACCACCCCTCTTACAGCGTTGTCCATGCAAACCAGCTGCTGCCACCCATCAGACAGGGTTCTGACCTCCTGCTGCTTGATCTGACGAAGCCCAGGAAGGCAGAACAAATGATTTCCACTGGGGGAGAGGGAGGTAAGACCCTCTCCCTTTGGAAATAGGTGTGACTGGCTTGGGAGGGGTAGCCTCCCCAAGCCACTGGTTTGCTTTGAAGGGTACATTTGGTGCCCTCCATGTATAAACCAGTCCACACTGGTTCAGGGACCCCTATTCCCTGCTCTGGCACGAAACTGGACAATGGAAAGGGGGAGTGACCACTCCCCTGTCCATTACCACCCCAAGGGTGGTGCCCAGAGCTCCTCCAGAGGGTCTCTGGGTTCTGCCATCTTGATTCTAAGGTTGGCAGGAAACTCTGGGAGCATCTGAGTGGCCAGTGCCAGCAGATGACGTTGGACACCTCCCCTGATAGGTGCTTACCTGGTTAGGTGACCAATCCCCCTTTCAGGGCTATTTAGGTTCTCTCCTCTAGGTGTTTCTTCAGATGCAGATTGCAAGACTCCAGCAGGAATCCTCTGCATCCTTTACTTCATCTTCTACCAACGGAACCACAGCTGAACCCTCCAGGAACTCTACAAACTGCAACAAAGAACCAAAGACTACTTCTGCAGGATTGTAACTTCAGCTCCTGCCAGCAACTGCAACAGTTTCCATGTCGTGCATCCTCCAAGGACTGCCTGTCTTCAGCCTGCACCATAAGAACCAAAGGAATCTCCAGTGGAGTGACAGTCACTTCTCTGGTTCAACAGGCACCTCTCTGCAGCAAAGACGGGTGGCATGGGTTCCCTCTCCAGGCAACAGGCATGGATCCAGCAACACGGGTGGTGGACTAAAGTGACTCCGACAGTCCCAACGTCCAGCTACATGCCGACCGGAGTTTTGGAACTTGGCTCCACGACACGCTATTACATGTCACCTCAATAACACCAGTTAAGGTGGTGTTTACACACACACCCCTTACGAGTTTCTTTTTGGATTTCCCTACACAGAGCTACTTATTTGTTCACTAATCATAGGAGGTCTCAGAGGGATTATATTGCTACTCGGTTTCTAGAATCTTCCCATAATATCGTATTGAGCCCTGAGGAAGTCGCGGGGATCAGTTTCTCCTACGACAAAACACGTGTTGGCTGTTTTCTGTTCTAACAAAAGATGAATATTCCATTCCAAGAATAAATTGGAGTTATGCTAACCTTTACGGTCTACTTTGATTTGGAAGTTGATTTGAAATCCAGTATACAAGGACTACTGACTCCACATTACTAATTCACGAGTGCCTTGACTTCTGTTGAGCCAACGTCCAGCTATCCAACTTTGGTGGAGGTAAGAGCTTGCCTCCCCACGCAAGACAGTACCCCCGTGCACTGCGTGACCTGCAGTTGCCAAGGCTTGTGTGCAATCTTCCAAGAAAGTCTTCGTGCACAGCACAGCTTAGGCCCACAGCACTCCATCCTGGACGCACAGCTTACTGAGTGGTGGCATGGAATCCCTTTGTGTCGTGCGGCGTGGGCCTCCATTTGCACCTTCTTTGTCCCCGTGCTTTGGGACTCTTGTGCGTGCTGCCTGGCCTTCTGAGGGCTCTCTGAGTTGCTGAGAGCCCCCTCTGTTTCCCCCTCCTGGGTATAGGCCACTAGGTCCCTCCTGGTCCCTGGCAGTGCCATTTTCAGCTAACCGCGAGCTTTGTGTGTGCCAAGGCTTGTTGGCGGAATCCAGCAACGCAAACCAGGCTGCATTCATCCACCCGGCGTGGGACATCGTCTGCACCAACCAGGAACTCTTTGGTGCATTGCTGACTTTGTCTTCTTGCCGGTGGTTCTTCTTTTGCACCTTCATCCGGGTTAGCGCGGCTCCTGTTCTCCTTGGACTCTTCAGTGCTTCTTGGACTTGGTCCCCTTCTTCTACAGGTCTTCAGGTCCAGGAATCCATCTTTGGTGTCATGCAGTCTCTTCTGGTTCTTGCATAATCTTCTATCACGACTTCTTGTCTGTTTCAGGAAACTTACTGTGATTTACTCCTGTTTTCCTGGGCTCTGAGGTGGAGTCTATTACTTACCTTTGGTGTTTCTTACACTCCCAGCGCCCCTCTACACACTGCACTTGCCTAGGTGGGAAACTGACTTTGTATTCCACTATTTTAGTATATGGTTTATGTTCCCCTAGGCATATTGCAACCTATTGTGATTTTCACTGTTTGCACTGTTTTCTGACTATCTACTTACCTGGTTTTGGTTACTAGTGTATATATTGTGTATATTACTTACCTCCTAAGGGAGTATAGTCTCTAAGGTATTTTTGGCATTGTGTCACTAAAATAAAGTACCTTTATTTTTGTAACACTGAGTATTGTCTTTCATGTGTGTGAGTACTGTGTGACTACAGTGGTATTGCTAGAGCTTTGCATGTCTCCTAGTTCAGCCTTGGCTGCTCTGCCTACAGCTACCTCTATACAGCCTGGCTTCTAGTCACTGACTACATTTCACTATTAAGGGATAACTGGACCTGGTATAAGGTGTAAGTATCTTTGGTACACACTACAAACCAGGCCAGCCTCCCACAGTGTGGTGTAACCTATAAATACACCACCTCTTACCATCCAGAAACAAATGGTTTAGTTGGAAATTTAACAAAATCTTGAAAAGGAATGATCATGTGACTCTGAAAAACTCAGGAAAAGATCAGATGTCATATTGGCTTGCCTCCTCTTCGCCTACAGAGAAGTTCCACTTAGGCGTCCACTTGCCCTTGTGAAGGAAGGTTGGGAGCAACCTCTCAAACCCCCCAATCAGGACATAGTAGATTATGTACTAGGCCTAAGATCCAGAATGGCGGAGTATATGAAGAGGGCATCCAAAAACCTTGAGGCCAGCCAAAAACTACAAAAGCAGTGGCATGACCAAAAGGCTGTGCTGACTGTTGATCAGCCAGGACAGAAAGTGTGGATCCTGGAGCCTGTGGCTTCCAGGGCACTTCAAGATAAGTGGAGTGGCCCCCACACCATTGTGGAGAAGAAGGGTGATGTCACCTATTTGTTTGACCTAGGCACTCTTAGAAGCCCCCACAGGGTGCTTCATGTGAATCGCCTGAAGCCCTATTATGGCAGGGCTGACATGACTTTGCTCATCGCCACTGATGAAGGTCAGGGAGAAGAAAGTGATCCTCTCCTTGAGCTTTTCTCCCACAACCCAGTTGATGGCTCGGTAGAGGGAGTAGTTCTTGTTGACTGCCTCTCTGACCAGCAATAAGCTGAATGCAAAAATCTCCTCAGTCAGTTCTCAGAACTGTTTTCTCTGATCCCTGGTCAAACCACCTGGTATGAACATGAAATTGACCCGGCGATAGTCTGCCTGTAATGAGTAAAATCTATAGGCAGCCTGACCATATCAGGGAGTGCATTAAAGCAGAAGTGGAAAAGATGCTAGAGTTAGGAGTCATTGAGCCTTCAGAAAGCCCTTGGGCTAGTCCTGTAGTCTTGGCACCCAAGCCTCACTCCCAAAATGGAAAATGTGAAATTAGGTTTTGTGTTGATTACAGAGGACTCAATGAAGTAACCAGGACTTATGCCCATCCAATTCCAAGGGCAGATGAACTGCTAGGTACTTTGGCTACAGCCAAGTATCTCAGCACATTTGAATTGACTGCAGGTTATTGGCAGATCAAGTTATCTGAAGATGCAAAACCAAAGATAGCATTCTCAACACCTGGTGGGCACTATCACTTCATAGGGATGTCCTTTGGTTGAAGAATGCCCCTGCAACATTTCAAAGGTTGGTGAACAAAGTTCCACAAGGCTTGGAAAGCTTCAGTTCAGCTTATCTAGATGATATAGCTGTCCTTAGCGCCACCCGGGAGGATCACCTGTCTGACCTTGGAACTGTGTGTGCTAGGGGCCTTATGAAAGCCATGCCTCACTATCAAGGCATCCAAATGCCAGATAGGGCAGGGTAAAGTGGTTTATTGGGCCACCTGATAGGTTGAGGCCAAATTCAGCCACTGCTGGGCAAAATCCAAACCATATTGGATTGGGTTGCCCCTACCACTCAAACCCAAGTCAGAGCCTTCTTAGGCCTGACTGGGTATTACATAAGGTTCATAAAAGTGCACGGCTCCATTGTAGCCCCCTTAAATAACCTCACATCCAAAAGGATGCCCAAAACAACTTATGGACAGCTAGCTGCCAAAAAGCATTTGATGACCTAAAACAGACCATGTGCTCTCTCCTATTCTCTGACTACTCAGAGAGGTAGGAATAGGGGCAGTACTTTGCCACTTAATGAAGAGGGCCAGAATCAACCTGTTGCTTTTGTACGTAGAAGGTTGACCCCCAGAGAAAAGGGTTGGTCAGCCATTGAGAGGGAGGCCTTTGCTGTGGTCTGGGCCTTGAGGAAGCTGAGGCCATACCTGTTTGCCACTCACTTCCTTGTTCAGACAGACCACAAGCACCTCCTATGGCTTATGCAAATGAAACTTGAGAATCCCTAACTGTTAAGGTAGTCCATCTCCCTGTAGGGAATGGACTATTCAGTGGATCATAGACTTTGGAGTAACCACTCCAGTGCAGATGGACTCTCCAGATATTTCTACTTAGACAATGAAGACTCAACTGGGGACGGTTAGTCTTATTGTCCTTCGTTTGGGGGGGGAGGTTGTGTAGGAAGGTCCTTTAATTCTGGAATGGTTACCCCCACTTTTTGCCTGATGTCAGTATGCTTAGACTGTTTTCACTGGGCTCCTGCTAACCAGGACGCCAGTGATTGTGCTCGCTCCCCCAAATTTAGGTGCTTTGGTTCATCTTACACCCCAAAATTAGCATATTGATGTACGCCTCTAAGTCCCTAGTATATGATACCTAGGTAACCAGGGCATAGGTACACCAAGGGTCCCCCAAGGGCTGCAGCAAATATTTATGCCACCCATGGGAGCCCATGCAAACTGTGTCTGCAGGCCTGTCATTTGCAGCCTGCGTGAAAAGGTGCATGCACACTTTTACTAAAGGTCACTGCACCAGGTCACTATAAGTCACCCTTATGGTAGGCCCTTCCAGCCCAAAGGGCAGGGTGCAGGTCCCTATGTGTTTAGGCACACCTGCATGAGCAGATGTGCCCCTACAAACTCCAGTTCCAACTCCCTGGACTTTGTAAGTGGGGGTAAGCCATTTTAACTATGTACTGGCCACTGGTCACAACCTGTGGTCCAGCTACAAATGGTAACTCCGAACCTGGTCATGTTTAGTATCAAACATGTCAGAATTATACCCCAATACTGATGCTAGTTTTGGTGGCATGATTAGATGCACTCGGGGGGCCTTAGAATCCCCTAGTCCTGCTCTTGTCAGTCTTCCAGGGTCTGTAGGCAGCCCACTCTGCTGCAACCCTTCAGACAGGATTCTGCCCTCCTGCTGCTTGACCAGCTCAAGCAGGAAAGGCAGAACAAAGGATTTTCCTGTGGGAGAGTCGATGCAACCTCCTCTTCCCTGGAAATAGGTGTTACTGGACTGGGGAGGGGTAGCCTCCCCACGCCACCAGACTCCTTTGAAGGGCACATTTGGTGCCCTCCTTGCATAATCCGGTTTGCACCAGTCCATGGTCCCTTGGTCCCCGTTCTGGTGTGAAACTGCACAAAGGAAGGGGAGTGACCACTTTCCTGTCCATCACCACTCCAGGGGTGGTGCCCAGAGCTCCTTCAGGGGCCACTTGATTCTGCCATCTTGAAAATAATATGTGCAGAGGCCCCTGTGAGCATCTGACTGGTCAGGTTAGGTAGCTGATGTCAGTGACTCCCTCTGATAGGTAGTCACCTCGGAGAGTGACCAAGACCCTTTTTGGGCTATTTAGGGACTCCCTTGCGGGCTGGTGTGTGTTTTGGCTATAGATGGTTGGGATCAGTTTGTTGTGCAAGACTCCACCAGGACCTCTCTACAAAGACATCTTCTGCTCCTGGCCACCTTGAATTGCTGCTGGACTTCATAGGAACCAAACAAGACTGCAACACCTGAGAAGACCTCTCATTGCAACATTGTTTCCACTGCTCCTGTCAAAAAACTGCAACATCTCCACAGTTGTGCATCCTCTGGGGTCTGCAAGACTTCAGATGCACCAAGGAAGTAAGAAGGAATCTCCCTTGGCATTTAGTCAATCCCCTGCATCTGCAAGCACCTAAGGCTACAACTTCCAGCTGCTCAGATCTGCTGTCCTCTGGACCTGTGAAGATTCTCCAACACAGGCGGTGGTTCAGAGGAGTCCTCTGGGTCCTCTCTGCCTTCTGTCCAACTTGGGAGACGATGAGTCCTTGCCTCTTTTGCCAAGACAGAACCAATGTGCACCTCCACTGTTGCAGCAACCAAGGCTTGTTGACTTCTGCTCCAAGGGATCTTCAGGCTTCAAATAGCCCTGGCCCCCAGCAGTCCACCTCTGCAAGTACAGTCTCCTCTCTGCTGCTCCAGCGATGTGGGACTCCTCTTCGGGTGTGCTGACTGGGCCTCACTGCGACTTACTGTGCTTGCCTCGAGTGGGTTGCTCGTGGGGGCTCCAACCGCTTCTGCTGGCTCTCCTGCAACCTCAAGGTCAGCCCAGACTCCCTTCCAAGGTCGAGTCCGGAGGACCTTGCTGGTCCTCTTCAGCTCTGCAATCCAGCGAACGACGAGGGGCAGCTCTTAGGTTACTTCAGGGATTCCTTTGCAGATCCTGGGCCCTGCAGCTGGGCTTCTTCCATCACCATCGACCCGGATCTCCACCCACAGAAGAGTGTGCATTGCCTCCTGCCCCACCTGGACACTCCTTCGTGGACTGTACTCTGTCCCTTTCTTTTGCAGGTCTTCTTCATCTGGAATCCACCATTGGGTTCCACCGGCCTGGTCCTACTTTTGCAATATTCCATTTACGAGTCCCCTCATTAGGCTATGAGACGACCAGGTAATTTACCTCTCCTCTCCTGGTCGCGGAGCATCTTTTAGATACTTAACTCTTGGGGTTCTACTCTCTCCCAGCCCTTTGCTAACCACTCCATATACTCTGGTGGGGGACCCATTCTCCCATTCCACTTTTTTAGTATATGGTTTGCCCCCCCTATAAAGCCCTTGCTATTTTATGCTATTTCCCAATACTTACCTGTGTATATTTTGTGTGTACTTACCCCCAGAGGGGGGTTTACTTATAGTAATCTAGTTTGGTATTCAGTAATAAAGTACCTTTATTTTTGCACCACAGTGTGTTTCCTTCCATGTGTGATAAGTTACTGTGTGATTACTCCTCCTGGATAAGTCATAGCTGCTCACCACAGCTACCACTAGAGAGCCCTGGCTATCTAGGCACGGTAACACTATCTAATAAGGGGTGCCTAGACCCAAAATAAGGTGTAACACTATAGGTGTCCACCACACACTGAGCCAGCCTCCAACACCTATTGACCTCTATTTTCAATGAAGAGGTTAAAATGATTCTAATAAACAGATCACTACCATAACAATAGGAACCAGCGACGTCCTTTGGGCAGCCTGACTTCCAAAATGACCATTTCATCTAAACTTCAACTGCAAGACTAGTGAGGATGCCAAAAGGTAGAAAAACCACGGAAGAGGACCATTTGGTTGCAGTGGAACCGGATCAACACTGGCCTTCAGGAGAACAGAGTGAAATCATATGATGGCTCCTAACTGAAGCAAGGGTGTTTAAGAATATTTTTAATACAACGGGCTATTTATATGTTTTTGCTTATATACAGTGCTCTGATACCCTGGGGCAATGGTTTTCAAACTTTTTAGTGCTGCACCCTTCCAGGTGGAAATAAAATCGGGCCCCTTTCAGACTTGTTTAACAATTATTCTACTAAATTGGCAATGTTTAAATACGACTAGATTTATTTAAGCATTGCAGTTAAATCTGTTACCATTTTAAAAATGCAGTAAATTATTCTCTGCTTAAAACAAAGCACTGTTATCTGCATAGTACATCTTTGGGCCGGCGCCTGGTGCCCTTCCGGGTTCACTTGAGGCCCCCGTAGGAGGTCTGCCCCCCCAGTTTCAAGTCCCCTTCCCTAGGGTCATGCTCCCGCTTTACAAACTTGAAAAAAAAAAAAGAGTGGGTAGGGCCTCTGGCAAAGGTTGTAGCGCTTCATTTGGCATTACCCTCCAGATATTGTTTAGCTAGGTAGACATGGACCTTGGTGTAGAAGGCCTTGTAAATGATGTTGCTGATCTTGAAGATAATCTGGGCTTGCAGTAAATTTCCTTTAGCAGATTTCTTCAGCCCCTTGACATGCTATGTTGCTGCGGGAAGTATGCCTTTCAGGGGAGCTTGAGTGGGATCTGGGATGCCGTTGAGCAGGGTGTAATGTCTCCATCTAGATAGAGGAGTCCTAGGGATTAACTGTCCCTCTGAAGTCTTCTCCTGGCAGGAAAAAAACACTTTTTTTCAGGGGAGACTGAGAGCTTTAACAAAGTTGTTTGGGTCATGCTGCCAATGTGTTTATTGAATGGAGGGCTTGAGTCGAGGGTGAATTTTATTTTTCTGTCAGTTGGCGCAAGAAGCCTGTTGGGTTTAAGTTGGAGAAGGATGACTGAATAAGAGAATGTTTGGTATTGCTGGTAAACGAAAGGAATAGGTAGTAGACATTTAGGCTTGGATGTGTTTAAGGCAGGCTTTTAGACTCTGTATGAGGGGATACTTGATTCCACAAAGAAGTCTAATTTATGGCAGTGTGCCTTTTGCAACTGAATTGGTATGGGTTGGAAGGTTGAGATTCTTGTCTATTGGAATTCAAAGGGGTTTGCGCAGTTGATGATGGAAGGTTGGCAGGCAACAACATTTTTTACATTTAGCCAGGATTGTATTTGGATTGAATAGTTTGGTGGAGAAATCGATTAAAATTTTAGGCTTTGAAGTGTTCATTTTAAATGGTGATGTGTCACTCAAGAATGGGTCTTTTCCCGGATTACAGCAACAATGTTATTGTCTTTTTAGAAATATCCTTTTAGATATGGTTGAGTATCTTCCACATAGAAGTGATGGGAGATGTTGGAGGTTTTTTTTAGTTTTTATTGTAGCAGCGCCTCAAAGATTCCATAGTCAGATTCAAGAGTAGATGAGAGAATTAGAGCCTTGTGGAAACCCTTGTTGAAAAAGATTGGGAACCTTTGCCTAAGTAATAAAGAGAACCATTTGTGAACAGGTTTATGTCTAGTATGGCATAGTGGGCAGAAAATAATGGACTGGAATGCAGTTCTGACTAATGTTTGCTTTTATGTCCATTCAACCTTAGTGGCATAGCAAGGGTGTGGTGTACTGTAATGCAAGCATGCAAAAGGGGCCGTTCTTGCACTGGGTAGGAAGCAACAGCCATAATTGGGGTTTAGAGTGCACCTAGCATCCTAGGGTTCCCTTACCACTGCACATCCTGCATCACTGATATCTGTGCCCGTGTTCCATGCTGTGGATCTCACCACCATACCCCAGTGCCTGCATAGCGATCTCCTGCTCCTTTCCCCTTGATTAGCATCAAGTCTTGGTGACATATTTCCATTACCCTAGGTTGAAAGATAGTTCTGGGCCATCCCATGGCTTCCTTTGTGTTAAGTATTGTTCTTGTGTGGTTGGGTCCTATACCTTGCCCCTGGTTCCTGAGGTTTCCTGTTTCTTTTTTAGATGGCTAAATTCCCCATGCAGGGAACCCCTAAATCCTGATGTTTGGAATTTGGGACTTCTACATCTGCTGCATTAGTATGTGATACAGTGAGTGTGCTATTCTATCACTGTAAAACTTGGAATGTCAGCATTTGAGCTAATTTGTAACACTGGCTTAATTTGGCACAGCACGCTCCTCTCTGACTTGTGCAGATATTAAAAAGCACATGGGATCAGGTGTCTTCTGCCAGAAGAGCTCTTTCCTGGCTAAAAGTGAATGACCGAGTAGATTTTAGGATTATCTTTATATCTTTTTAATATCTCTTTTTTAGGTTGAGCCTCCTAGACAGTGTTTGAGCTTCCTATTGCAAGACGTATCGCAGGCTTACCAAGAACATACAGGGTTTTGAAGCCTGTCCATTGCTTACAATTGGTTGGGGGTCCTGTCACTCTAATTTGCTTGTTTATATGTATCGCAGCTTGCCAGTATTGTGTATGACCCTCCCATGGAGCAAAGTCTCTTTACCATCTTGTTTGATTGTCTGCCTTCTTTGCTCTCACTGCTTGCTTTTCAAACACTACAACTTTTTTCTTTTGGGCTGAGCACTTCATAAGAATGCATTCTGTAGGAAAATGCCACTGTTGGCATGGTTACCCCCTAACTTTTTGCCTTTTGTTGATGCCAGCTTTGATTGGAAGTGTGCCGGGACCCTGCTAACCAGGCCCCAGCACCAGTGTTCTTTCCCTTAAAACTGTACCTTTGTCTCCACAATTGGCACAGCCCTGGCGCACAGATAAGTCCCTTGTAAAAGGTACCCCTGGTACCAAGGGCCCTGTGGCCAGGGAAGGTCTCTAAGGGCTGCAGCATGTATTATGCCACCCTGGGGACCCCTCACTCAGCAAATGCACACTGCCTCACAGCTTGTGTGTGCTAGTGGGGAGAAAAAGACTAAGTCGACATGGCAATCCTCTCAGAGTGCCATGCCCACAACTCACTGCCTGTGGCATAGGTAAGTCACCCCTCTAGCAGGCCTTACAGCCCTAAGGCAGAGTGCACTATACCACAGGTGAGGGCATAGCCGCGTGAGCTCTATGCCCCTACAGTGTCTAAGCCAATTCTTAGACATTGTAAGTGCAGGGTAGCCATAAAGAGTATATGGTGTGAGAGTTTGTCAAACACGAACTCCACAGTTCCATAATGGCTACACTGAATACTGGAAAGTTTGGTATCAAAGTTCTCAGCACAATAAATACACACTGATGCCAAACTGGGATTTATTGAGAAATGCACACAGAGGGCATCTTAGGAATGCCCCCTGCATGCCAGCCCAACTGCTAGTGCTAGGCTGACCAGTCTCTGCCAGACTAGTTTCTGGCCACATGAGGTGAGTGCCTTTGTGCACTCTGTGACCAGGAACAAAGCCTGTCCCTTGCAGGAACTGTAACACCTGGCGGTGAGCCCAAAGGCTCAAGCCTGGTGTTACAATGCCCCAGGGCACTCCAGCTAGTGGAGATACCCGCCCCCCGGACAGAACCCCCACTTTTGGCGGCAAGTCCGTGGAGATAATGAGAAAAACAAGGAGGAGGCACCCCCTCAGCCAGGTCCAAGCCCTAAGGTTACCAGAGCTGATGTGACCTCCTCCTTTTTAAAATCCTCCATCTTGCTTTGGAGGATTTAGCCCAATAGGATCAGGGATGTGCCCCCCTCCACAAAGGGAGGAGGCACAAGGAGGGTGTAGCCACCCTTACGGACAGTACCCATTGGCTTCGGCACTACAGCCCTAAATCTAGTATTTAGGGGCGACCCTGAACCCAGGAAATCAGATTCCTGACAACCTAACAAGAAGAAGGACTGCTGATCTGAAAACCCCACAGAGAAGGAGACGTCAACTGCTTTGGCCCCAGCCCTACCGGCCTGTCTACTGATTCAAAGAACCTACAACAGCGACGCATCCTGTGGGCCCAGCAACCTCTGCCGTCTCAGAGGACTGCCCTGCAACTCCAAAGGACCAAGAAACTCCAGTGGACAGCGGCCCGTCTAAAGCAACAAGAAGAAACCATATTTAAAAGGACTCTCGCCTCATGCCAGAAGCGTGAGTTCCCAACACTCTGCACCCGATGCCCCTGGCCCGTGTCCTGAGAGGACCTCCAGGCGACTGCTACGACATGTCCACCCTGAGCCAACCTCTCTGCACCCCACGACGACGCGTGCAGAGGGAATCCAGAGTACCCCCCTGACCGCACCTGCCCCGTAACAAAGACACCCGACGCCTGGAAGAAGCACTGGACCTGCAGCCCCCAGGCCCGTGAAGAACCAACCACTGGTGCAGCAGCGACCAGCAGGCGGCCCTTGCCCAGTCGGTGGCTGGCCCGAGAAGCCCCCCATGCCCTGCTTGCAACGTCTGAGTGACCCCCAGGGCCCTCCATTGATTTCTATACAAAACCCAACGCCTTGTTTGCCCACTACACCTGGCCACCCCTGTGCCGCTGAGGGTGTATTCTGTGTGCCTGCTTGGGACTCCTCCCCCCCCCCCCCCAAAATGCTCTACAAAACCTCCCTGGTCTGCTCCCCGAGGACGCAAGTACTTACCTGCTAGTAGACTGGAACCAGAGCACCCCTAGCCTCCATAGACGCCTATGTTATTTGGGCCCCTCTTTGACCTCTGCACCTAACCGGCCCGTGCTGCTGGTGCTGGGTGTTTGGGGTTGACTTGAACCCCCAACAGTGGGCTGCCTATGCCCCGGAGACTGAACTTGTAAGTGCTTTACTTACCTCAAAAGCTAACCTGTACTTACCTCCCCAGGAACTGTTGAATTTTGCAGTGTCTACTTTTAAAATAGCTTATTGTCATTTTATGCCAAACTGTGTACATTACTGTTTTGATTCAAAGTTCTATCTATACATATGCAAAGTGCCTTACATTTAATGTACTTACCTGCAATTTGACTCTTGTGGTTCTAAAATAAATTAAGAAAATAATATTTTTGTAGGAGGCTGGCCTGGTTTGTAGTGGGTACCTTGGGTACTTGCACCTCATACCAGGTCCAGGTATCCCTTATTAGTAGATTAGAAGTGTTCTAGCAGCTTAGGCTGATAGAGGTAGCTATAGCAGAGCAGCTTAGGCTGACCTAGGAGTCCTGCAAAGCTCATGTAATACCACTTATAGTTATACAGTACTTATACACAAGTAAAGACAATACTCAGTGTTACAAAAAATAAAGGTATTTGGGTGACACAGTACCAAAAATATCTTAGAGACAAGACTTCTTCTGGAGGTAAGTATTATACACTAGATAACCAAAATTAGGCAAGTAAATAGTCATAGAACAATGCAAACAATAGGAAATGCTATAGAATGCAATGGGAGATATTAGGTCTAGGGGCAACACAACCATGTACTAAGAAAGTGGAATGTGAATCATGAATTCCCCCCTAGACAAGTGTGCTGTGTGCAGAATCACTGGGAGAGTAAGAATACAATAAAGGTAAGTAAATTACCCCACCCCAGAGCCCAGAAAAGCAGGAGTAAAGTACTGCAAGTTTCCTTGGGACACACTACACCTCGTGATTAGGATTTTGCAGTAACCAACCAAATCTGCAAAGAACAACTGCTAGATTCCTGGACCTGAAGACCTGCAAAGGAAGTGGACAAAGACCAGAAGTCGAAAGAAGTTCCAGGAAGGACAGGAGCCCCTGCCAACCCAGAAGAGGGTGCAAAAGAAGAGTCCCCGGTTAGTCGAAGACAAAAGTAATGCACCCTAGGAAGATGCCAGCAGGTTCCTGCATGATGCAAAGGATGACCCATGACGTGAAGATCGTTGCAGATGTAATTTCGTGTTGGAAGTCGCCAAGCAGCCTTGGCTACGACAAACGTGTGTTTTGTATCAAAATGGCGCTGGATGGACCCAGGAGGGACCTGGGGGCCTCCACTCTGTGTGAGGAGGAAGAGGAGGCTCTCAGCACTTTAGAGAGCCCTCAAGATGCCAGCCAGCACCCCTGGGAGTCGCAGGATCCGGGGACAACGGAGGTGCAAAACGCATTTGATGCAGCACAAGAAGGTCCCATGCCACCGGAGAACAACTCAGCAAGTTGAGCGTCGCAGGATGGAGTGCTGGGGACCTGGGCCAGGCTGTGCACGAAGGAATATTGCAAATGGTGCACAGAGGCCTCAGGAGGTGAAGAAGATGCAGTACACAGGGGTACCGTCGCTCTCAGGGAAGGCAAGGTCTTATCTCCTCCAAATTGTGTCAGCAGGACCTCAGGACAGTCTATGTCGATGATGTCCACCCTCTGTGTCCTTAGGAGCATACTCGTCGCTGTGAGAGGAGTCCCAGGGTACCTGTTGTCATCTTGTTAGGTGCCTGCTTGGAGCAGGGGAGTGACTCTGTCACTCCACGGGAGATTTCTTCGGCCCTTCGGTGCAGGATGAAGACAGGGAGTCCCCAGAGCGTGGACACCGTTGAAACTGTTGCAGTTGCTGACTTGGAGCTGAGGTTGCAGAAGAAAAGTATCTCTTGTGGATACTTTGTTGCAGTTACAGCGTTTCTTGGAGCAGGCTGCATTTGATCCGAGGTAAGAGGATGATGAAGTTGTTGCAGAGGATTCCTGAAGGAAACTTGCAAGTAGAATCTGAGGAGAACCCACAGGAGAGACCCTAAATAGCCCTGAGAGTGGGATTGGCTACCTTATCAGGTATGGACCTATCAGGAGGGGTCTCTGATGTCACCTGCTGGCACTGGCCACTCAGAGCCCTCCAGAGTGCCCCCCAAACCTTGCAAAGTCTGGAGCTGTAGTCTGATTGTTTGCTGTTTGAAATTGTGCTGAAATATTTTTTGGCTCGTGTACAGCTTTACTATAGCAGATATTGTAATACTGTTCTTTTAGCTTTAATGTGCTTCTTGAAATGTTTTCATTCTAGCGACAGTTGTCTAGTTTTAGACAACTGGCCTCTTGTAGGTATCAGTGAACCTATGCCTGTTTATTTCATGGCAGTTGGATGGGAGCCGTTCTATGTAACTATCTTAATGTAAGCGTAGAAGATCTCTAGAGGATTTACTTAGTACAGGCAGCCGGCACTCCATGCTGGCAAACACAGAGCAGTATTCATTTCACAAATTACTAGCAAGATCATACAGTAAATGCAGAGAAGTTAATGCCTTTTTGATTTCAATATATCTTTTCCCTATTGCACCATATATTTCTAATACTAGTTGAAGGTCTTTTTGTTTTCCTTGTTGCTGAAAGGGGACGTTCAAAAAGAGCCCTCATGTTGTTAGGCTTTGATCAGCTTTTACATTTGTAAAACAGGGGTACAGACCAACGCTAGTTTCTTGGCAGTGAAAAGGGCATTGAGAGAAATCCCCCACTAAGAGAAGGAGTAAATCAATGAATACCAGCGGCAGCAAAGAATTCAGTGGGACTGATTAGATAGATGGGGTTTCAGGGCCCCCGAGAAAGTAAGATGACCTTGGATTTTCTGAAGGTGCAGTGGCAGGTAACTGCACAATGTTGGCACTAAAAACGAAGGAAGCATCATCCACATCAAGCACACTTAATTTGAGGGAGATGAAGAAACCCAATCTTTGACCAAAGTAATTGTGTTGTTATCCTATAGGAAAACCAAACACCTAAATATGATGGTCCTTGCCCGTAAAAACCTTACACCCAAGGCATAAACTGAAAAGTAGTGAAAAGGAGATTTTTTTTTTAAAACATAGGAATTCTTGGAGTCTTATGTCAAACCCTTTGCAAAACAATTGGGTTTTTATCCTCTAGTGGAATACATTATGATCCTAAGTACTAAATATGGCAGTAGGTAGAGAGGACCTCCGTTGGCTCTTGAACCTCTGGTATCCTGCCTTTGTTTGTACTCTTTAGAAGCAAGGTACATGCAATATGTTTCTGATGTGATCTGTATGTTCTGACATATATGTTACATGCAGGGTCATGGTGTAAATTGTACCTTTCCCTGAAATAGCGCTCAGTGCACTGCAGAAAATCTTAACGTCAGCCCTGGATTTCAGAAGCATCCAAGATTTATTACAGATGGAGCAGCATCCTGACACCAGAATCCAATGATAGGATGGATTGCTCTGCTATGGGTCCGGCCAATGGCAGCAAGGACGCTGCTGTTCTCCTCTGTGTCACAGGGCTTGCCAAGCGGTTACCATTGGTATTATAATTAGTATTCTTTTGTTACTGTGAGCAGTTTAATATTTACCCTTTATTAGTAAGTAGACACTTCATTCCCCTCACTTTCTGTACTTTTGGCTTGACAGAACAAACGAAGTACCATATGAACGCCAGTCGACAGCATACCATATCTGTTTTTATATTTTATGTCTTTAGCCCGGATTTTCTCCCACAAGCTTGAGAAGCGTAGATAGAGCAGACAGCAAAATGAATGGGAGCAGAAAAGTGACAGAGCAGATGGTACAGGAGGGTGATTAACAGTCGTGTATGTGTTTGGGTGCAAAGGGTCAAGACTGGACCAGAAGGTCAGAAGCGCAATCACTGAAGCCCTTTTCTTTCTCTTTAAGGTCCGCAAAGCCAGGATCTGCATCTGGTAAGTAAGGGTAGCAGTGGTCTTTCTAAATATCATGTCCAAAAAGCTGGTGCTCCAATATCCCCTACCATCATTCCCATACCCTCTCATAAAGCAAGTGGCGTGCACCATTTTCAACCAGCCCTCCCTGCTAGGTTTTAATGCTGCCTTGTAGAGAGGCAGTGCTGCTAAGCACATCAGCACCATATCCCGCTTTATCACTGGTGCACATTCCCGCTATATCCCTTTGCACACAGCACTGCTACAATAGCCCATCAACAAGCACTCACACCCCACGCCTAACAGCCTCACCTTGACACTCTCCCCTGGAACTAATACTTCAACGTCACAGCAAGATATCTTATGGTCTACCACAATTTTACATCAGATCGGGGGAAAAAGACGTCCTTCTTAGAAACCACCCTTTCTTCACTGCTGTTGACCAGTTAGTAGCCAATAATCTGCCATCATAAGAAGTGTGATACAGAAGCTGCACATCTGTGCCAAGGCGGTACACATCCTGGGCCGGCACAGCTCACATATATTGCTGAGCTGTTTCTGGGGAAGATGACAGATGACCATGCTACCTGGAAGATGTGGTCCTACAGCCTTACGCCAGTTCTCGCTAACAACAGTAGCTTTAGAATTTTCACTGAAAGTGTACCCATGTGATGAGCTGCTAAGCTAATACATCCGTCATTTATAGCTTATATGTTTAAAAGCAGTATTAGCACTATCCTTCTCCTGTGTCTACATAAAATATAGACACATTATCATAAATAACAGGAGCTAATAGTAATAACACAGAAACTTGGAACTGCATCATTATGTAGCACCATATGGAGCATCATGTAGTAATTAAACAGGGCCTCACAAAAAGAAAGGAGGGTGATGTGTTAGAATATCGAGTTTGTGTCACAAGGCAGAGGTCATTTAGGGCCTGATTACGATCTTGGCGGACAGGGTTACAAGCATGATGGATATTCTGTCTGCTGTATTACGATCCCATTATGTCCTATGGAGATCCTAATATGGTGGCTAGGATAACCGGCACGTTTGTGACTGAGCAACCCATCCACCAAGATCGTAATGAGGCCATAAGTCCTTGCACATTTGAACTAGTGCACGTAACACTTTTCTACTAGCAAGGGACCAGGACATGCTCTGACTTCCCCTCAAAGTATGCCTATGCAATGCTTCATGCTGCAGCTACTCACACGTTACTCTTAGTTGGAGGCCTGCTTTCTGAAGATGAAACTTGCTGTGTGCTCCAGCTGGTGCCTCCTCTAAGCCAGGTCCATTGACTTTTGACCTGGCCTCTGGGGTTAGCTGTCAGTACTATTATTTTCCAGCACTAGTCGGTTTCTCTCTAGCAAGGAGTAAATCAGTATGTACATGCTTCAGAATTTTGTCAGATACAGGCCTAACGTAGTTGCATTTAGGCCTTTTATCACTCTATTTGTCCTGCTTGCTCTTTGCCAGTTTCAGTGTCACCCCAAAGAGTTCCAGGACATTTCACATAGTTTACTTCTCTACTACTGCAAGGCTGTTTACACCTCTTCTCCTTTGTAGGACTCTACTTCTCTGGAAAGGCTGCCAGGCAGTGGGCGTTCCATATAAACTGATGTGTCAGGGTGTGAAATGAAGTGTGCCTGTTCACACTTTATTCACATAAAATTAATTAGCATTTTGTATTTTCCCAAACCTGTGTTTGTATTCCATCTTTTAGCGAAAACTGGAGCTTATCACCCTTCCATGTCCTTTGCATGTGTTGGTGTGTCTTTAGCATGCTTTTTTTTTGGGGAGGACGGACTAATGTTTTACAGCACCTGAGCTGTTTGCACACGAGAGGCTTTTGACTGAGGAAAAATGCAGTATGTTATAGCAATGATAACACTCAATGCAATCTCATGATCAAGCCATCCTCGTTCTTCTTATTTGTCTGGATTCTGAACATGAGACAACCCTTTTTGTGGAATCCTGCATAGCCTATGGACTTGCTTCGTGCTTTGTGCTGGACACACCCTCGTGTCAAGTAAATCCCAGTATTAGTTGCCTTTGTATCTTGAGGTGCGAAACGTACATTTGTCAGTGTTAGCTAAGGATATCCATTTGTTAAGATCCCAAATAATTACTGAAAAGGAATACACTACGGGCTAATGCTCCTGGAATGTTAGAGAGAGTGAGCGCTCCATTCCGCCCACCTACTGCTACTGATTGGATCACGCAGTGTAGCCAACACTCTTACCTAATCCCCGAACTGCAAACCTCCCTGCTTCCCCACACCAAGCACTCCTGCACTGAGCCCCCAGCCTTCCTGAACCCTCCACATATTGGGCACTCCAGCACATTCCTCCATCCCCACAGCCAGAGCCAATACACCATATCCTACAGCTACTGTTCCATCATCAGTGGCCCCCAGCCTTTGCTCCTGCACCCTCCCCATATTGGGCACTGCATCAGATTCCTCCATCCCCACAGCCAGAGCCAATACACCATATCCTACAGCTACCGTTCCATCATCAGTGGCCCCCAGCCTTTGCTCCTGCACCCTCCCCATATTGGGCACTCCATCAGATTCCTCCATCCCCACAGCCAGAGCCAATACACCATATCCTACAGCTACCGTTCCATCATCAGTGGCCCCCAGCCTTTGCCCCTGCACCCTCCCCATATTGGGCACTCCATCAGATTCCTCCATCCCCACAGCCAGAGCCAATACACCATATCCTACAGCTACTGTCCCATCATTAGTGGCACCAGCTTGGACCAGAGCTCCTACACCATCTCCATACAGCTAGAACCACAACAGCATCAACCACAGGCACGGATTCTACACCATCTGTAATAGCCACAACTGCAACACCTTCCTTTACAACCAGCGCTCATGCACTATCCCTTACCTCGTATAAAATGCATGTTAATGCTGCTATTTATACAGGAAGGACCTTAACATGCATCACATGAGCATAATTGAGAAAGCGGAAACTGCAGAAGAGCTGAAGTGGTAAGTAAGCTTCTCTTTGCAACCTCTCACGTATTAGTCTTAGCCATTCCGCCTCTCTTAGCCCTGGCACTCCCTGCATTTTTACCCTTATTTAGCCTTTTTAAAATGTGTTTTCTTAAGCTTCTTCCTTCATAACTAGATGTGTTTCTCTTCTCCGTAGACCTCTAATTGCCCAGTCTTTCTCCTCTTGGCCGATCCTCCCTTCCTGCTTGTAGAGTGTATCTATCAGCCTGCAGCTTAGTCTTCACTCCGTTTTCTCTGTTTCAGAATGTTTCTGTAACCTTGAGTCTCCTTGTTTTCTCCTCCTCCTTTCCCTCTACTTCCCACACTCTCTCCTTCTGTCTTTAACCATTGGCCAGTTTATCTTGCTTTGACACTGAGCTCCCTCTAACTCAGCAGTGAGCCCTTTCCAACTGTATATCTATCCTCCTCATTCTCTCTCTCTCTCCCCCCCCCCCCCCTTAATAATGTATGCCTCAACCCGTCTCTCCTCTCTTGGGGTCCCGTCGCTATTCTCTGCTTTCCCCTGGGCCTGTTTCTCCCTTGTCAGCCCCAGGGAGCTCCACTGTCCCATGTCTCGACCTTGTGTTCCGTGACTCTCAGGCTGTCTCTCTTCTGCTCTCCTGGTGTCCCTCGTGCAGCCTCTCCTGTCTCAGGAGAGCACTATGCCCCGGGGGCTGCATCTGTTCTTTCAGCCTATCACTCTTTCTTTGCTTGAGAGTGTCTCGGTGGCCCATACACTGTCTGTTCTGACGTTTCATGACTCTCAGGCTGTCTCTCTTCTTCTCTCCTGGTGTCCCTCGTGCAGCCTCTCCTGTCTCAGGAGAGAACTTTGCTCTGGGTCGACGTCTCCTCTAAGCGTGTCACACTCTGCGTGAGAGTTCCAGCAGCCAATAGCCTGTCTCTCCCCGGTGGTCCATGGCTCTCAGGCTGTCTCTCTTCCTCGCCTGCGGTGTGCTTTGATCTTGTCTCTAGCTCTGTGGTTTCCCCTTGCTCTGGGGCAGTCACGTGTCTATGGGTTCACCTCTCTCCTCTCAGCGTTCTTGCTGAGCTCTTTTGCCTGCAGGACAGCGAGTCCAGCCCCCGGGACGCCGTGCTCCTCGAGCTGTACTTCTACACCATCCAGTTCTGTCGGGATCACGGATTCAGCAGGGAGCAGACCTCGTGCTTCTTCTCCATTGTGAAAGAGACACACCAGGCGTGTCTAGGTGAGGTATCATCAGAGTGGGACTGAGATCTCTGCGAAGAGCCTGTCCGCCTCCTGCTCTGCTGTCATTCGCCTTTCTTTGACAGACTCCCGAGCACAGCACCACACTCTCGCTCTGCTTCTCGCTCTTCAGCTTTGTGTTCTGTGTTCCTCCTTCTCCGAGTCTCATGCTTCCTCTGGGGCTTTCTCCATCTAACATTTGCCGGCTGTCTTTTGAACTTGTATCGTGTCCATCTGGGTCAATGTCTCTAGTTTAAACACTGTCCTTCTCTAACACCCCGTGCCGTTCTCCCTTTTATGTTTTGCGTTTTTATATCCCTCGAACTCGACCCGAAGGTATTGGAGCGCTTTACAGGAGCACCATTTACGTTCCACAAGGACGCATTCATTTTTTGTTAGACGCACCAGTTTACCTATCTCCAAGGTGGGCACCTCTGGTACTTACACCCCATCCTTTCTTTAACACATCCCCATATTTCAGTGATCCTCTGCTCATCCCTTTAGCAGCCTTTATCGCTTTCGCCCTCTCAGTTGCATCACAAGATTACCATGAACCCTATTGTGTGCAAGAAGACATGCCCCTCTGACCATTGGTTGGATGGTGAAAGATAGCCATGGGATGTGGAAAGACAACGGGCCCCTCAGACTCCTGGAACCCTGCGCCACTGCACCTGCTGCACTAGTGATAGTTGTGCCATTAATATCTGTAACACTTTATCCATGGCTGTCTCTTGTTCTAGCACTAAGCCTATATATATATATATATATATATATATATATATTTTTTTTTCTGTAATGCTATTTCTAATGGATACAACTACCTGTGGATTCCTCACCTAATGATTCCTCACCTAATGAATACTCCCATGGCGCCAGCATTCGACGGAAATCTTCTTACTAGTCTCTGCACGTCGACGAGGACGTCACTCTAGCCCACGCGACGCCGTCTGACGTCATTCAGGCAATAAGAGGTCCTCGACGACGTGCGGACGTCAGTTCCCTTTTTTCCGTGCATTCGAAACGGTTATCTTCGAGGGAGCAACTGTTACTTTTTTGGTTACAGTGTATTTTTGCTGCGTAGTCTTTCGCTGTGGTAATAATGTCGCAGAGAAAGTCTGGATTTAAGCCTTGTCGTGAGTGTGGAGGCAAGATGTCGGTGACGGATCCTCATTCCGATTGCCTTTGGTGTTTGAGCTCCGACCACGACGTCTCGACTTGTGATTCATGCCAGCACATGAATCCAAAGGCCCACAAGGAACGTGAGGAAGCTGTTTATGGCTAAATCGAAGGAGAAGCATCACAAGAAGTCTTCTTCTCCAAGACATCGGCGTCATCGAGACTCCCGGAGCCGTAGAGAATCTCGGCGTCATTCGAAGGAGACTCGTTCCAGGTCTTCGGATCGGCGCCGAAGGACATGGGAGATCAGTCCCACGGTTACGCCGCATCCTTCGACGCCGTTGCCCTCTCCGGCGTCTCCAACTTCACCTGGACAGGCGTCGGTGATTGAGGTATTGGAGCCTCAGTTGTTTTCTCCGGCGCAGACGCCGAGGCCGGCGTCGGGGTCGCCTCCGAGACAGGCACCTCAGTATCCGGCTTTTCCCACCCCTGGAGCCGATAGTTCCGCATTCTTGAATGCGATGTATGCCATCTTCCAACAGATGGCTCCAGGGGGTGCTCCGGCTGGGCCTTTGGCCTTTTCTTTGGGTGATCCTGCGCCTCTTCGGCCGGCACCCTTTATGCCCTTTCTCCCTTTTGGGAACGTGGGCTCGGCGCCAGTGTCGGCGCCGGTGGCCGCTCCGGTGGCTTCAGAAGGATTGGCCCCGGGGATTTCCATCCCGTCGAAGTCGGGATTTCGGCCTGTGACTCCGGTGGGTCCATCTGCTTCAGCTGCTCTTTTGTCGGCGCCGAAGTTACCTGTGGCGCCGGACGCGGCGTCGGTGGCTTCTGAAGATCGGCGCCGATCTTCGACTTCGGCGGAGGCATTGTCGACTCCGCGTATTGAACAGCGACTTCATTCCAGGAGACGTGCTCTCCGTGTATTAGAAGAGCAGGAGTACCAACGAGCCCTGGAGGAAGGAGAGCTAGAGGACTCGGGTGATGGGCTGCGTGGACTGGAGTCGGCCAGTGGGCTGGACACTTCCCCTGAGTGGGATCTCTCGTCCCCGGGGGAATATACTGAGGAGGCTGCTTCCTTTCATGCAGTGGTACGGAAGGCAGCTAGTTTTTTGGACCTGCCTTTGCCGGTGGTGGAGGCTAAACAAAACCTTTTAACAGAGGTGCTACATCCGGCCTCAGCTGCGGCGGAGCCTCTGTTGCCATTTAATGACGCTCTGCTGGATCCGGTGATAGAGGTGTGGAAGAGGCCGGCATCTTCCCCAGCAGTTCACAGAGCCGTGGCCAGGAGGTATCGGGCGGCTCCGACTGACCCTGGGTTTCTATCTAGGCACCCTACGCCGGAGAGCTTGGTGGTGCAGGCCTCCTGTTCGTCCAAGTCAGCGCCTGGTTCTTTCCCGACGGTGCCTGGGGACAGAGATTCAAAGAAGCTAGAGGCGCAGTCGAAGAAGATTTTTTCGTCCTGCAGTCTGGCGTTAAAAGCCACCAATGCAACCTGTATCCTGGGGAGGTATATTCATGCTCTGATGGATGACATTTCCTCATCGTTTACAGAGCTTCCCCAGGGTTTTTTGGATCTTGTCTCAAACGCCCAGGCTGCTGCGACCCAGATTATCCAGACGGGACTGGATACCACCGACTCGGTAGCCAGAGCAATGGGCACAACTGTGGTGGCAAGGAGACAGGCCTGGCTCCGTAACTCGGGCTTTTCTGCAGATGTACAGTCCACATTGTTGGATCTCCCGTTTGATGGGGACAAACTGTTTGGAGCCAAGGCTGATTCGGCCTTGGAACGTTTTAAGGAAAGCAGGGCCACGGCTAAGTCGTTAGGGCTCCAAGCTCCTTCTTCCACGGCCTCTTCCAGATTTTTCAGGAGGTTTCGTGGATTTGGGCGTGGCTCTTCCTCCTCTTCCTTTCGGGGAAGATATCAGCAACCTGCCTCTTCCCATCCCTATAGATCTTTCAGGGGGAGAGGTAGGGTCCGCACCAGAGGAGCCTCTCAGCAGCACTCTGCCTCTTCCTCATCCTCTGGCGGGGTGCAGCAGGGGAAGCAGCCTTAGGCTTCCACCATTTCCCACTCACTCCTCTCCTGTAGGGGGAAGATTACAGCATTTTCTCACCAAATGGAAGACTGTTACAACGGACACTTGGGTTCTCAGTATTGTGGGAAAAGGCTACACCCTTCCCTTTCGGGAGTTCCCGCCCCTCATCCCGCCCCGCCCTTCTTATTGTTCAGAAGAACACCTCCTGTTGCTAGAACAGGAGGTACAAGCCCTCCTTTCCAAGGGCGCGGTGGAGTTGGTCCCAGAGCAGGAAAGGGGTCGAGGATGTTACTCAAGGTATTTCCTGATTCCCAAGAAGGATGGTCGTTTGAGACCAATTCTGGACCTGAGGATCTTGAATTGGTTCCTCAAGCAGGAAAAATTCAAGATGCTGACCCTAGCACAGGTGCTTTTGGCGTTGAACAAGGAAGACTGGATGGTGTCTGTCGACTTGCAGGATGCTTACTTTCATATCCCGATACTCAAGTCACACAGGAAGTATCTCCGGTTTGTGGTGGGATCGCAACACTATCAGTTTGCGGTCCTTCCGTTTGGTCTTACTTCAGCACCTCGAGTCTTCACGAAGGTGATGTCGGTGGTTGCGGCAGAACTCAGAAGGAAGGGGATAGCAGTATTCCCTTACTTGGACGACTGGTTGATCAAAGCCAAGTCCCCGGAGCTTGTGTCGCATCATCTGCAGTCAACAACCCAGTTGTTGTTCGACCTGGGTTTTTCGGTGAACGAGCCCAAATCTCACCTAGAGCCCTCTCAGCGCCTCCTGTTCATAGGGGCAGTACTGGATACAACATTGGGTCGGGCCTTTCCTCCGCCTCAGCGGATTCAAGATATTCAGGATTTGATTCCAATGTTTCGAAATGGAGCGGTAGTTCCAGTCCTCAAGGTCCTTCGTCTGCTCGGTCGGTTTGCCTCCTGCATTCTGTTGGTCACGCATGCTCGCTGGCACATGAGGGCTCTTCAGTGGTGCCTCCGAAGGCAGTGGTCTCAACACAAAGGGGATCTAGAGAGTACTGTCAAGATCTCCAGAGATGCTGCTGTGGATTTGAAGTGGTGGATTGCAAGCAACAATCTTTCACAAGGAAAGCCGTTCCAGCAGTCGCCACCAGTGGCCACAGTCATAACGGATGCTTCCACTCTATGGTGGGGAGCTCATCTGGGGGATCTGGAGATCAAAGGTCTTTGGTCTCCAGAGGAACAGATGTTTCACATCAATCTGTTAGAGTTACGGGCTGTACGTCTGGCTCTCAAGGCCTTCCTCCCTTCCCTTCGTGGTCAGTCGGTACAGGTCCTAACGGACAATACTACCACGATGTGGTACATAAACAAGCAGGGAGGAGTGGGGTCGTACCTTCTCTGCAGAGAAGCTCTTCGACTATGGTCCTGGGTAAAGGACCATCAGATTTGCTTGATAGCAAACCATCTGGCCGGAGTCTTGAACGTGCGTGCGGACAGTCTCAGTCGCCAATTCTCAGCAGACCACGAGTGGCGTCTCCATCCAGATCAAGTCCGTTTAATCTTCCAGAGGTGGGGGTTTCCTCGGGTAGATCTGTTTGCCACTCGAGAGAACGCGCATTGTCCGTTGTTCTGCAGCCTCCAGTATCCGATGCAGGGAGCGTTGGGGGACGCGTTTCAAATAACCTGGTGTGGCCAGTTGCTTTACGCGTTTCCTCCCATACCCTTGATTCCTCGAGTATTGAGGAAGATTCGCCAGGACCGGGCTCTAGTCATCCTAATAGCTCCGGATTGGCCAAGGAGGGTATGGTACTCCGACCTTCTCCAACTCTCAATGTGCCCTCCGCTCCGTCTCCCTTTCAGGGCAGACCTCCTCTCGCAGTCGCAGGGGCAGGTTCTACACCCCAACCTCCAGAGTCTGCACCTACATGTCTGGAGATTGAACGGGGCAACCTGAGTTCCTTCTCTCTCCCGCCTGAGGTAGTGGATGTTATATTAGCGGCCAGGCGACACTCCACTAAATCTATCTACGCTAATAGATGGTCTAAATTTGTTGCGTGGTGTGGAGAGAGGCAGATTGATCCTTTGCATTCTCATCTATCGGACGTTTTGTCTTTTGCTCTGTCTCTAGCGCAGAAAGGTTGTGCAGTGGCTACCATTAAGGGTTATTTATCGGCCTTGTCAGCCTTCATATGTCTTCCAGACCAACCATCTTTATTTAAATCCCCTATTGTTATCAGATTCCTGAAAGGTCTTCTAAATAAATATCCTCCAAAGCCATTCGTTATGCCGCAATGGGATTTGTCCTTGGTCCTGACTTTCCTTATGGAGTCCCCTTTTGAACCTATGCATTCTTGCCCCTTAAGGTATTTGGTTTTAAAAACAGTCTTCCTGATAGCTATAACATCAGCAAGGAGAGTGAGTGAGTTGCAGGCCTTATCAGTAAAGCCCCCTTATACAACTTTTTATGGGGATAAGGTGGTGTTGAGGACCAAGGCTGCTTTCCTCCCGAAGGTTGTTTCACCCTTCCATTTGGCTCAGGCAATTACTTTGTCCACGTTCTATCCTCCGCCTCATCCTTCCAAAGATGAAGAAAGACTGCACCGTCTGGACCCAAAGAGGGCGTTGAGCTTCTTTATTGATAGAACAAAGGTTTGCAGGCTGGAGGATCAGCTGTTTATTGGATATGTGGGCAAGAGGAGAGGAAAGGCAGTCCACAAGAGAACACTATCCAGGTGGGTTGTTCTTTGCATTAAAATCTGTTACTCTTTGGCAAAGAAGGATCCTCCTGAGGGCATTAGAGCTCATTCCACCAGAGCTAAGTCGGCCACTTCGGCCTTGGCCAGAGGTGTTCCTGTGGTCGACATCTGCAAGGCCGCAACTTGGTCGTCCCTTCACACTTTTGCAAAACATTACTGTTTGGATTCTGAGGTTAGAAGGGACGGCCATTTTGCACGGTCAGTGCTGCAGGATTTCTTGGTTTGACCATTTAGGCACCCACCGCCGGGCGTGGTACTGCTTTGGGACTCTATTCATTAGGTGAGGAATCCACAGGTAGTTGTATCCATCAGAAGAACGAGTTACTTACCTTCGGTAACGACTTTTCTGGTGGATACATTAGCTACCTGTGGATTCCTCACGGTCCCACCCGCCTCCCCGTTGCCTTTCTGGTCTTACCAAGTAATCCTTGAGTACGCTCCTCTTGGTCTTTGAGGGTGCAATAGATGTTGTATATAATATATTTATATATATATGTATATATGTATATATCTTTGTGTATATACTTGATGTGTATATATATTTTAAAAAGAGAGAGTTATATATATATATAAAAGATTTACAGTTATTCATGCAATGTTGTGTATTTTTACAATGTAATGGGATGTTGCCTTGCTCTTTCATTGCATTGCCTGGTTGTTCTCATGCACGTAAAAAATGATTGGTACTGACGTCCGCACGTCGTCGAGGACCTCTTATTGCCTGAATGACGTCAGACGGCGTCGCGTGGGCTAGAGTGACGTCCTCGTCGACGTGCAGAGACTAGTAAGAAGATTTCCGTCGAATGCTGGCGCCATGGGAGTATTCATTAGGTGAGGAATCATTAGGTGAGGAATCCACAGGTAGCTAATGTATCCACCAGAAAAGTCGTTACCGAAGGTAAGTAACTCGTTCTTTTGGGGGTTTCTCTAACATCTGGCCACCACATGCCTCTAACACTCAGTGTCTCTCTCCCTTCTTTTCACTTTGTGCCTCTGCATTTTGCTAACACTTTCTGAAGCTTCCGCCCTCTCTCTGCCCAGCCCTGCTTCTCTAAACCTCTTCCCCCTTTGCTCCTTTCTGTAACATCTTTTATCTCTTTGTCCAATTCTTTCTTTTTCATGAACCCCGTGTCTCATTATCACACTACTTGCCAGTTTCAGTTTTGTTCGCCCTTCACCTAGCAGCCTCTCTGCCTCATTGTGTCCTCTAGACCCCGTGTGCCCCTCTCTCGCTCTTTCTCGAACACTCTGCGCTCCTGACTCTCACACCCTTCCCCAACACGCTGGTGTGTTCCCGCTCTCTCCCCCGCTGCTCGTCTAAGAGCCCCAGGTTGTCTCTTCCTTTGTCGACTGTCTGTCTGATGCCCAGAGCTTAAGCTCTGAACCCACCGTCCCTGTCTCTCTCTCCCCGCCTCAGAGACGCCGCTGGGGAATACGGACAGCTGCTACCGCTATTTCACAGACTTGCTTATGTGCCACTCTGCCCGGGTAAGTCTGTGTGTTTTATTATATTGTAATTTATAGTTTCTTTACTCCACCCGAAAAGGGACCTAAGTATGTGCTGTATGCTATGGTAACGATAAAGGAGTGCCAGTCACCACGATGGTGCACTAACACAGGCAGCCATGTACCAGTGGCTTCCAGTACACACCGCACGTGCAGTCAGCCTGGATAACCAGACTTACTCAAAAGCAGCCACATTGGAAGATTTCAATTAAGGGTTCCAGTTTTTTACAAACTTATTTTTACACACGAATAGAGACACAAAATAGTAGGGCCCATATTTATACTTTTTTAGCGCCACATTTGCGTCATTTTTTGACGCAAAAGTGGCGCAAACTTGCAAAATACAATTGTATTTTGTAAGTTTCCGCCGTTTTTGCGTCTAAAAGTGACGCAAATGCGGCGCTAAAAAAAAGTATAAATATGGGCCACAATTCTATTTTGCAAGTTTGCGCGTCTTTTGCGTAAAAAAATGACGCAAATGCGACGCAAAAAAGTATAAATATGGGCCTAGGTTTCTTATCTCACCTTAGCGGTTTAGAAAATGGAGACCCAGTTTCGAATGCTGGCCTCGGTGCTCTACTCAACATTGTGTGATTCTAGGCAAATATCCTAATCTCCCTGTGCCTAAATCTTGAATGTTGGCATCATCACCGTTATTGACATCACAGTAAGTGCCATCGTATGGCCTACGATCCTGCATCTTCACCCATAGAGTGATGTCACAGGACCTTAATCCTGATAAGGTCACAATAATTGACATTACTGGAACGGACAATTGTCTTTTTTAAGTACAACCTAAATTAGGGTGCTGGCATAATCTCTGAAAGTGGTGAGGTCTAATACTTGCCCTCATTTGTGGCAAACAAGCGAGCCAGACTTCTTTTTGGTGGGCGCAAGGGGGTTCTCCTCAGGAATATTTAGACAAAATGGGGAAATCTACTACATGTTAAAGCACAATTTTCATTTAAATTTGGTACAAAGCCATGAGTTCTGGAAGGGTACTCATTAAATATTTAAGTCTTCTTATGGTGTACCAAGCCAATGAAACCTGAGGTTCTCCAGGTTTTCCCTAACTGTTCTCTGATTGCCCCCATATGAATACAAAATAAAATGTTCACTGGGTGCCCCGTATGCTAAATTAAAAATTACCTCCATTGCCCAGGGCCGACATCTTGTCATGGGTGCCTCTATTACCAAAAATGAGATACAAAATGTCTGTGCCAGAATTTTGCTATTATTGCCTATCACATCCCATAGATGACAGTCCACGTCAAAATTACCTCTAGTTTGTCAGGGCCAGCATTTTGAAATAGTTGCCGGTCTCTTATATACAAAGGTTTTCCTACCTTACGACAAGCATTACCAGCAATGTGCCAGCATCAGCATTTTACAGTGGGTGCCCTATATGCTAATAATTACGTCTAGTATGCCAGTACCAGTATTTTACGATTAAAGGCCATTACGCTAAGAAGTACCCCACAGGTGCCTGTCATGCTAAGAATTGCCACCAGTATTCCAGCACCAGTATTTTGCCATGGGTTTGTCAATAAGCCACAAATGATATCAGTACGCCAGGGCAGACTCTCAAGCATAACATGACATTCCTTCTTGTGCTCACTTAGATTGATTCACTCACTCACAATCATTCTCACTCACTGTCTTTCACTTGCACCCATTCTCACTCAATTTCTTGCACTTCACTCATCACCTATTCTCACTCATCCCTATTCTGACTCACTCATACTTTACTCAGTTGCACTCACTCATACTCACTCCTTCCTTCTCACTCATTCTCATTCTGACTTCCTCACTCTCCATCATCATACTCAACCCCACAATCACTCCTTTTCACTCATGCTCACTTATTCTCATTCTGACTCTTCACTCTCCATCATCATGCTCACTCTCACGATCACTAATACTCTTTCACGTACATCACTTGTAACCATTCTTACTCAAACTCACTTTGAGTCACTCCTATTCACTCACTAGTGCTAACACACTCAACACTCCATCGTAATCATTCTTATTCATTCTCATCCATCACTCTCCCTCATTTGCAGTCACCTTTTCTCATTCTCACTCACTCTGACTTGTACTCACTCACACTCACTCACTTGCTGCCTGTTACTGACTCTCACCCACTGATTTTCACTCACAGACATGCTTACACATCTGTCTTTCTCACAGAACCAAACTCCTGCCTGCAGGCATGCCCACAAACATTCAAGTACATTTTCACTTACCTCAGCTGCCAGCAAAAGTCTTCTTCCAGCTCCTGGTGCTTCGTTTTTTACTACATTAATAGTGAATAAGAAACTGCAGATCTGTCCTCTAGGGGATTGGGGCAGGAGAGAGTGACAACATACTGGTTATCTACAGTTTTCTTCCAAAGACAGTGCTGCCCAGGTTGAAGCAATTTGACATTCTCAATATCCATTTAGAAGATTACGTTTTTTCAGGGACAAGAGGTTTTAGAAAGTCACCTTATGAAGGCACTCAATCTGAATTACATTGGCATAGAGTTAAGGAATGGCCAGATGGGGGATGGGAAAAGCGACATGGCTGCATGAAAAAGGGAAGCTGATGTGAAAAAATACTGAGAATTAGTTGTTCAAAATATACTGTTATCCACTTGTGAGATATATATATTGCCTGAGTGAACAATATGAGCATGCACATGCAAGAGCGGTCTGTATATGTTTGTTCTGGGGGAAGAAGTTATTTGAGAAAGGTGTGTGGGTTATGGTGGGCTTTCTGGTGGCAAGTTACCATTCCTAGCATAATTGGCCCATTCTTGATGTAATCTGGTCATTCCACTATCCCCGGCATAACAGTAGCCCACTTATATTTTTGCTAAGTTCCGCAAGTGAGCATCGCGAACCAGCAGTTGTTGTCGTGAGTGGGTTCTTCCACCCCTCCAGAGGTACATCACATATTGCAAATACTCAACAAGAAGAACACCAGCAATGCAAATATACCACTGAATTGCCTTGATCTTACCATCTCGTTGTCTGTTTGCATGAGGTTGTCAATCGGAGGACACCAAATTATTTCATAAGTATTATGTGGCCTCATCATGTTGTATGTACATTTCTCCATTGCTAGGACTGACCACAGTTTGATACAATTGCACGTTCACTGCCAACAATAAATGATCCAGCAGTAACCCCCCCAACCCTTGATACTGCTTCAACCGACGAATCCCTGAGCCCCTGCAGTATGACTGTTGGTGATTGCAGATGTGGATAACCTAGACTTTGCTTAGTACACCAAAATAGCTCTTTTCAAAATCCCTTCACGCTCAGACAGTGACAACAATCATGAATCACACCTTTAACACCCATTAGGGATAAAATACCAATTATACATTAACTTGTAAGAACGTTTTCTGTGGTCGGCATTTTTACAGCCCTTTGAAATATGTTCCAAGAACACCCCACTCCTCATGACTTGTTTCTATGCTGAATTTACGTGTTCCCACGTGTTTTTGTCTCTCCTTTGTTTGTTTGATTCTTCCCTATTAGTTTCTAAATGCTCACTTGCCCACAGGAGGCCCGCTTGATCACAGAATATTTAAAGGCAGTCAAATCACTTTCTGGTACTGGATCCATTATCTAATGTTGTAAGTGAATATATGGTAGCCAGTACGTTAATTGCACTAGTCAAAAGATTTAAAATCCCCCATCGCAACCATTTCTCTCTTAATATCTGCCAGTTGCCTGCATCTGTATATAAAATGATGGGAAGGTTTAAAACAGGGATGAAATTACGGCTATGATGAATTCCATCAAGGTTCTAATAATCTCGCTAATATACACATTGCATGGCCTAGCCTTTTTCTGGAGCCAAAAATTGTTCCAGAGCGTCCTCCCACACCCACATGATCCGTTTGGATTCTTTTTTTTTTTTGGTCCGTTTCTTGTGCCATCCATATTTGTAGTAGATGCAAGTGTGTTGCCTGATAATATCTCAAGAAGCATTCCTCTGCCTATCTTCCTCCGTAAAATCACAAGTTTAACACTGGGGATCTAAATCAGTAAAGCCTGAAAAATATATATTAATCTTAGCAAGATATTAATCTTTACCATGGTCAGTTTTCCTAACCATGACAGTGGCGTGTTGCTAAAATATGTCTGAATGAGCGCCTTATGTTGGGCCAATTTGCCGTCAGAAACATGGACAAGGAGTTAGGTTAACTCACCAGTAACAAAGGAATTTCCTTGCACTTTGAAAAGGGTAGTCTAACTGCAGTTCTCAAATCTGCGACAGCATTAGATGTAATATTTCTGACTTATCTGTATTCATTTGAAATCTTGCAAACGTCTCCCAACTGTGGGAGCAGTGCCACTAACTCCCAGGATTAGTTGAAGTTAAAAGCTCATCATCTGCGAATAGGCAGATCTTATGTTGATCTTCACCAAATGTGATCTTGTAATTTGTGGGTTTTTTTCACGGAAGTAGCTAGGGTGGCAAATGATAATACAAATAAGAGTGGTTGTTCAAAGAGGTCATCCCTGTTGTGTTCCCCATAGAACTATGCCATCTGACCAAGTACCATTCCCAATATCCATACTCTCAGGTCTTTGTAACTATCGAAGATCCAGCTGCAAAATCTGGCACCAAAGCCCATTGCGCAAACACCTACACATAAGAAACCCTAATTGAAATGGTTGAATTTGTTTTCAACCGTTACCACATTTGTTGGAATTTGTACCTTGTTCCCTTATGAAGTCAGACTGATTGGCAACCACCAGGTACTGCAGCAATGTATCTAACTGCAATATAAGAATCTTCAAGCTTACTTTGGCATTGGTTTTAAGGATCGTCCTCTTCAGGTTGGGTGAGGGCGTGGCAAGGGGACTTGACAGAGTTAGCACTGCTAAGCGAGGTTAGAGGAGAGAGGGAATGTAAGATTAAGAGGAGAGTGATCATTATGCAGGTTTAGCAAGGTTATAGAGTAGATAGAATATGAAGAGATCTGCAGATTTGGTGAAAGCTCTAAAAGACTGGGTAGGAGCTCTGTTGGAGGTGAATGGGGATCGGTGGGGTAGAGTATTTGCCTTCTTTCATGACATTATGACAAAGAGAATGGGTTAAGGTAAGGGAAGTTATTATTTTGCAGTATGTAAGATACATAGACGGAGTTGAAGGCAAAGGCTGAAGTGATAAAAGAGGTGGGAAGAGGCAGATGGTGAAGAATGGATAAAGTGAGAAGTCGGGTAAGGAATTCTGGATGGAAGGTCTACCAGAGAAGCATATATGGAAGAGAAGGGTGACTATTGCCGCAATATACATTTTGAAAAGTAATGGGCTGTAAGGAAATGCCTCCTTGGCATGGTTGCCCCCTGACTTTTTGCCTTTGCTGATGCTATGTTTACAATTGAAAGTGTGCTGAGGCCTGCTAACCAGGCCCCAGCACCAGTGTTCTTTCCCTAACCTGTACTTTTGTATCCACAATTGGCAGACCCTGGCATCCAGATAAGTCCCTTGTAACTGGTACTTCTAGTACCAAGGGCCCTGATGCCAAGGAAGGTCTCTAAGGGCTGCAGCATGTCTTATGCCACCCTGGAGACCTCTCACTCAGCACAGACACCCTGCTTGCCAGCTTGTGTGTGCTAGTGAGGACAAAACGAGTAAGTCGACATGGCACTCCCCTCAGGGTGCCATGCCAGCCTCTCACTGCCTATGCAGTATAGGTAAGACACCCCTCTAGCAGGCCTTACAGCCCTAAGGCAGGGTGCACTATACCATAGGTGAGGGTACCAGTGCATGAGCATGGTACCCCTACAGTGTCTAAACAAAACCTTAGACATTGTAAGTGCAGGGTAGCCATAAGAGTATATGGTCTGGGAGTTTGTCAAACACGAACTCCACAGCACCATAATGGCTACACTGAAAACTGGGAAGTTTGGTATCAAACTTCTCAGCACAATAAATGCACACTGATGCCAGTGTACATTTTATTGTCAAATACACCCCAGAGGGCACCTTAGAGGTGCCCCCTGAAACTTAACCGACTATCTGTGTAGGCTGACTAGTTTTAGCAGCCTGCCACAAACCGAGACATGTTGCTGGCCCCATGGGGAGAGTGCCTTTGTCACTCTGAGGCCAGTAACAAAGCCTGCACTGGGTGGAGATGCTAACACCTCCCCCAGGCAGGAATTGTCACACCTGGCGGTGAGCCTCAAAGGCTCACCTCCTTTGTGCCAACCCAGCAGGACACTCCAGCTAGTGGAGTTGCCCGCCCCCTCCGGCCAGGCCCCACTTTTGGCGGCAAGGCCGGAGAAAATAATGAGAAAAACAAGGAGGAGTCACTGGCCAGTCAGGACAGCCCCTAAGGTGTCCTGAGCTGAAGTGACTCTAACTTTTAGAAATCCTCCATCTTGCAGATGGAGGATTCCCCCAATAGGGTTAGGATTGTGACCCCCTCCCCTTGGGAGGAGGCACAAAGAGGGTGTACCCACCCTCAGGGCTAGTAGCCATTGGCTACTAACCCCCCAGACCTAAACACGCCCTTAAATTTAGTATTTAAGGGCTACCCTGAACCCTAGAAAATTAGATTCCTGCAACTACAAGAAGAAGGACTGCCTAGCTGAAAAACCCCTGCAGAGGAAGACCAGAAGACGACAACTGCCTTGGCTCCAGAAACTCACCGGCCTGTCTCCTGCCTTCCAAAGATCCTGCTCCAGCGACGCCTTCCAAAGGGACCAGCGACCTCGACATCCTCTGAGGACTGCCCCTGCTTCGAAAAGACAAGAAACTCCCGAGGACAGCGGACCTGCTCCAAGAAAGGCTGCAACTTTGTTTCCAGCAGCCTTGAAAGAACCCTGCAAGTTCCCCGCAAGAAGCGTGAGACTTGCAACACTGCACCCGGCGACCCCGACTCGGCTGGTGGCGATCCAACACCTCAGGAGGGACCCCAGGACTACTCTAAGACTGTGAGTACAAAAACCTGTCCCCCCTGAGCCCCCACAGCGCCGCCTGCAGAGGGAATCCCGAGGCTTCCCCTGACCGCGACTCTTTGAATCCTAAGTCCCGACTCCTGGGAGAGACCCTGCACCCGCAGCCCCCAGGACCTGAAGGACCGGACTTTCACTGGAGAAGTGACCTCCAGGAGTCCCTCTCCCTTGACCAAGTGGAGGTTTCCCCGAGGAACCCCCCCCTTGCCTGCCTGCAGCGCTAAAGAGATCCCTAGATCTCCCATTGACTTCCATTACAAACCCGACGCTTGTTTCTACACTGCACCCGGCCGCCCCCGCGCTGCTGAGGGTGAAATTTCTGTGTGGGCTTGTGTCCCCCCCGGTGCCCTACAAAACCCCCCTGGTCTGCCCTCCGAAGACGCGGGTACTTACCTGCAAGCAGACCGGAACCGGGGCACCCCCTTCTCTCCATTCTAGCCTATGTGTTTTGGGCACCACTTTGAACTCTGCACCTGACCGGCCCTGAGCTGCTGGTGTGGTTACTTTGGGGTTGCTCTGAACCCCCAACGGTGGGCTACCTTGGACCAAGAACTGAACCCTGTAAGTGTCTTACTTACCGGGTTAACCTAACAAATACTTAGCTCCCCTAGGAACTGTGAAAATTGCACTAAGTGTCCACTTTTAAAACAGCTATTTGTGAATAACTTGAAAAGTATACATGCAATTTTGATGATTTGAAGTTCCTAAAGTACTTACCTGCAATACCTTTCGAATGAGATATTACATGTAGAATTTGAACCTGTGGTTCTTAAAATAAACTAAGAAAAGATATTTCTCTATATAAAAACCTATTGGCTGGATTTGTCTCTGAGTGTGTGTACCTCATTTATTGTCTATGTGTATGTACAACAAATGCTTAACACTACTCCTTGGATAAGCCTACTGCTCGACCACACTACCACAAAATAGAGCATTAGTATTATCTCTTTTTGCCACTATCTTACCTCTAAGGGGAACCCTTGGACTCTGTGCATGCTATTCCTTACTTTGAAATAGCACATACAGAGCCAACTTCCTACATTGGTGGATCAGCGGTGGGGTACAAGACTTTGCATTTGCTGGACTACTCAGCCAATACCTGATCACACGACAAATTCCAAAATTGTCATTAGAAATTCATGTTTGCAATTTGAAATTTTTCTAAATTCTTAAAAGTCCTGCTAGGGCCTTGTGTGTTAAGTCCCTGTTTAGCATTGTCTTTTAGAGTTAAAAGTTTGTTAAAAGTTTGAAATTAGATTCTAGAAACAGTTTTAGATTCTTTAAAAAGTATTCCAACTCTTAGCAGAATAATGTCTGATACAGAGATGCAGGTGGTGGAACTCGACACCACACCTTACCTCCATCTTAAGATGAGGGAGCTAAGGTCTCTCTGTAATATAAAGAAAATAACCATTGGCTCCAGACCTACCAAAATTCAGCTCCAGGAGCTGTTGGCAGAGTTTGAAAAAGCCAACCCCTCTGATGATGACATCACAGAGGAAGAAATTAGTGACTTGGAGGCCAATGTCCCTCCTCCAGTCCTAAATAGGGAGAACAGGACCCCTCAAGTCCTGTCTCCAACTGTGTTAGTCAAAAATAGTGAGTCCCTCACAGGAGGGTCCCACATTTCTGAAATCACTGAGGATGCTCTCAGTGAAGATGACCTCCTGTTAGCCAGGATGGCCAAAAGATTGGCTTTAGAGAGACAGCTCCTAGCCATAGAAAGGGAAAGACAAGAGATGGGCCTAGGACCCATCAATGGTGGCAGCAATATAAATAGGGTCAGAGATTCTCCTGACATGTTAAAAATCCCCAAAGGGATTGTGACAAAATATGAAGATGGTGATGACATCACCAAGTGGTTCACAGCTTTTGAGAGGGCTTGTGTAACCAGAAAAGTGAACAGATCTCACTGGGGTGCTCTCCTTTGGGAAATGTTCACTGGAAAGTGTAGGGATAGACTCCTCACACTCTCTGGAAAAGATGCAGAATCTTATGACCTCATGAAGGGTACCCTGATTGAGGGCTTTGGATTCTCCACTGAGGAGTACAGGATTAGGTTCAGGGGGGCTCAAAAATCCTCGAGCCAGACCTGGGTTGACTTTGTTGACTACTCAGTGAAAACACTAGATGGTTGGATTCAAGGCAGTGGTGTAAGTAATTATGATGGGCTGTACAATTTATTTGTGAAAGAACACCTGTTAAGTAATTGTTTCAATGATAAACTGCATCAGCATCTGGTAGACCTAGGACCAATTTCTCCCCAAGAATTGGGAAAGAAGGCGGACCATTGGGTCAAGACAAGGGTGTCCAAGACTTCAACAGGGGGTGACCAAAAGAAAGGGGTCACAAAGACTCCCCAGGGGAAGGGTGATGAGACAACCAAAACTAAAAATAGTAAAGAGTCTTCTACAGGCCCCCAAAAACCTGCACAGGAGGGTGGGCCCAGAGCCTCTTCACAAAACAATGGGTACAAGGGTAAAAACTTTGATCCCAAAAAGGCCTGGTGTCATAGCTGTAAACAGCATGGACACCAAACTGGAGACAAGGCCTGTCCCAAGAAAGGTTCCACTCCAAACTCCCATCCAGGTAACACTGGTATGGCTAGTCTCCAAGTGGGATCAACAGTGTGCCCAGAGCAAATCAGGGTCCACACTGAAGCTACTCTAGTTTCTGAGGGTGGGGTAGATTTAGCCACACTAGCTGTCTGGCCGCCTAACATGCAAAAATACAGACAGCAACTCTTAATTAATGGGACTAGAATAGAGGGCCTTAGGGATACAGGTGCCAGTGTCACCATGGTGACAGAGAAACTGGTTTCCCCTGGCCAATACCTGACTGGAAAAACTTACACAGTCACCAACGCTGACAATCAGAGAAAAGTACATCCCATGGCAATGGTTACTTTAGAATGGGGAGGGGTCAATGGCCTGAAACAGGTGGTGGTCTCCTCAAATATCCCAGTGGACTGTCTGCTTGGAAATGACCTGGAGTCCTCAGCATGGGCTGAGGTAGAATTAAAAACCCATGCAGCAATGCTGGGTATCCCTGAACTGGTGTGTGTGAAAACAAGAGCACAATGCAAGGCACAGGGTGAACAAGTAGAGCTGGAGTCTGGAAGAATGGCCCAGCCTACCAAGAGAACAGGAAAGTCAGTTGGGAAACCAACTACAACACAGCAAAAGAAAGGGAACCTCTCTTCTCAGGAAGAAGTTCTGCCCTCTGAGGGAACTGAGCCTTTGGAGCTTGAACCTTATCAGGTTGAGCTCTTAGGCCCAGGGGGACCCTCAAGGGAGGAGCTGTGTAAGGGACAAGAAACCTGTCCCTCTCTTGAAGGCCTTAGGCAGCAAGCTGCTGAAGAGTCCAAAGGCAAGAAAAATGGAACGCATAGGGTCTATTGGGAAGATGGACTCCTGTACACTGAGGCCAGAGACCCCAAACCTGGTGCCACTAGGAGAGTGGTAGTGCCTCAGCTGTTCAGGAAGTTCATCCTAACATTGGCCCATGACATTCCCCTTGCTGGACATTTGGGACAAACCAAGACGTGGGAGAGGTTAGTCAACCACTTCTACTGGCCCAATATGTCCAACATGGTTAAGGAGTTTTGCCTCTCCTGCCCCACCTGTCAAGCCAGTGGTAAGGCCCCCCTCATTCCACTTCCAGTGGTGGGGGTTCCCTTTGAAAGAGTGGGTGTGGACATAGTTGGTCCACTAGAACCTCCCACAGCCTCAGGAAATATGTATATCCTGGTAGTAGTGGATCATGCTACCAGGTATCCTGAAGCTATTCCCCTTAGGTCGACTACTGCCCCTGCAGTAGCCAAGGCCCTCATTGGTATCTTTACCAGAGTGGGTTTCCCTAAGGAGGTGGTGTCTGACAGAGGTACCAACTTCATGTCAGCATACCTAAAGCACATGTGGAATGAGTGTGGAGTGACTTATAAATTCACTACACCATACCATCCACAAACTAATGGCTTGGTTGAGAGATTCAACAAGACATTAAAAGGCATGATCATGGGGCTCCCAGAAAAACTCAAAAGGAGATGGGATGTCCTCTTGCCATGTCTGCTTTTCGCTTACAGAGAGGTGCCACAGAAGGGAGTAGGATTCTCACCCTTTGAACTTCTGTTTGGTCATCCTGTAAGGGGACCACTTGCCCTTGTTAAAGAAGGCTGGGAGAGACCTCTCCATGAGCCTAAACAGGACATAGTGGACTATGTACTTGGCCTTCGCTCTAGAATGGCAGAGTACATGGAAAAGGCAACCAAAAACCTTGAGGCCAGCCAACAGCTCCAGAAGTTTTGGTATGACCAAAAGGCTGCACTGGTTGAGTTCCAACCAGGGCAGAAAGTCTGGGTTCTGGAGCCTGTGGCTCCCAGGGCACTCCAGGACAAATGGAGTGGCCCTTACCCAGTACTAGAAAGGAAGAGTCAGGTCACCTACCTGGTGGACCTGGGCACAAGCAGGAGCCCCAAGAGGGTGATCCATGTGAACCGCCTTAAGCTCTTCCATGACAGGGCTGATGTGAATCTGTTGATGGTAACAGATGAGGATCAGGAGGCAGAGAGTGAACCTCTCCCTGATCTTCTGTCATCAGACCCAAAAGATGGCACAGTAGATGGAGTGATCTACTCAGACACCCTCTCTGGCCAACAGCAAGCTGATTGTACGAGAGTCCTACAACAGTTTCCTGAACTCTTCTCCTTAACCCCTGGTCAGACACACCTGTGTACCCATGATGTGGACACAGGAGACAGCATGCCTGTCAAGAACAAAATCTTTAGACAATCTGACCATGTTAAAGAAAGCATCAAGGTGGAAGTCCACAAGATGCTGGAATTGGGAGTAATTGAGCGCTCTGACAGCCCCTGGGCTAGCCCAGTGGTCTTAGTCCCCAAACCTCACACCAAAGATGGAAAGAAAGAGATGAGGTTTTGTGTGGACTACAGAGGGCTCAATTCTGTCACCAAGACAGATGCCCATCCAATTCCAAGAGCTGATGAGCTCATTGATAAATTAGGTGCTGTCAAATTTCTAAGTACCTTTGACTTGACAGCAGGGTACTGGCAAATAAAAATGGCACCTGGAGCAAAAGAAAAGACAGCATTCTCCACACCTGATGGGCATTATCAGTTTACTGTTATGCCCTTTGGTTTAAAGAATGCCCCTGCCACCTTCCAAAGGTTGGTGAATCAAGTCCTTGCTGGCTTGGAGTCCTTTAGCACAGCTTATCTTGATGATATTGCCGTCTTTAGCTCCACCTGGCAGGATCACCTGGTCCACCTGAAGAAGGTTTTGAAGGCTCTGCAATCTGCAGGCCTCTCTATCAAGGCATCCAAATGCCAGATAGGGCAGGGAACTGTGGTTTACTTGGGCCACCTTGTAGGTGGAGGCCAAGTTCAGCCACTCCAACCCAAGATCCAGACTATTCTGGACTGGGTAGCTCCAAAAACCCAGACTCAAGTCAGGGCATTCCTTGGCTTGACTGGGTATTACAGGAGGTTTGTGAAGGGATATGGATCCATTGTGACAGCCCTCACTGAACTCACCTCCAAGAAAATGCCCAAGAAAGTGAACTGGACTGTGGAATGCCAACAGGCCTTTGACACCCTGAAACAAGCAATGTGCTCAGCACCAGTTCTAAAAGCTCCAGATTATTCTAAGCAGTTCATTGTGCAGACTGATGCCTCTGAACATGGGATAGGGGCAGTTTTGTCCCAAACAAATGATGATGGCCTTGACCAGCCTGTTGCTTTCATTAGCAGGAGGTTACTCCCCAGGGAGCAGCGTTGGAGTGCCATTGAGAGGGAGGCCTTTGCTGTGGTTTGGTCCCTGAAGAAGCTGAGACCATACCTCTTTGGGACTCACTTCCTAGTTCAAACTGACCACAGACCTCTCAAATGGCTGATGCAAATGAAAGGTGAAAATCCTAAACTGTTGAGGTGGTCCATCTCCCTACAGGGAATGGACTTTATAGTGGAACACAGACCTGGGACTGCCCATGCCAATGCAGATGGCCTTTCCAGGTTCTTCCACTTAGAAAATGAAGACTCTCTTGGGAAAGGTTAGTCTCATCCTCTTTCGTTTGGGGGGGGGTTGTGTAAGGAAATGCCTCCTTGGCATGGTTGCCCCCTGACTTTTTGCCTTTGCTGATGCTATGTTTACAATTGAAAGTGTGCTGAGGCCTGCTAACCAGGCCCCAGCACCAGTGTTCTTTCCCTAACCTGTACTTTTGTATCCACAATTGGCAGACCCTGGCATCCAGATAAGTCCCTTGTAACTGGTACTTCTAGTACCAAGGGCCCTGATGCCAAGGAAGGTCTCTAAGGGCTGCAGCATGTCTTATGCCACCCTGGAGACCTCTCACTCAGCACAGACACCCTGCTTGCCAGCTTGTGTGTGCTAGTGAGGACAAAATGAGTAAGTCGACATGGCACTCCCCTCAGGGTGCCATGCCAGCCTCTCACTGCCTATGCAGTATAGGTAAGACACCCCTCTAGCAGGCCTTACAGCCCTAAGGCAGGGTGCACTATACCATAGGTGAGGGTACCAGTGCATGAGCATGGTACCCCTACAGTGTCTAAACAAAACCTTAGACATTGTAAGTGCAGGGTAGCCATAAGAGTATATGGTCTGGGAGTTTGTCAAACACGAACTCCACAGCACCATAATGGCTACACTGAAAACTGGGAAGTTTGGTATCAAACTTCTCAGCACAATAAATGCACACTGATGCCAGTGTACATTTTATTGTCAAATACACCCCAGAGGGCACCTTAGAGGTGCCCCCTGAAACTTAACCGACTATCTGTGTAGGCTGACTAGTTTTAGCAGCCTGCCACAAACCGAGACATGTTGCTGGCCCCATGGGGAGAGTGCCTTTGTCACTCTGAGGCCAGTAACAAAGCCTGCACTGGGTGGAGATGCTAACACCTCCCCCAGGCAGGAATTGTCACACCTGGCGGTGAGCCTCAAAGGCTCACCTCCTTTGTGCCAACCCAGCAGGACACTCCAGCTAGTGGAGTTGCCCGCCCCCTCCGGCCAGGCCCCACTTTTGGCGGCAAGGCCGGAGAAAATAATGAGAAAAACAAGGAGGAGTCACTGGCCAGTCAGGACAGCCCCTAAGGTGTCCTGAGCTGAAGTGACTCTAACTTTTAGAAATCCTCCATCTTGCAGATGGAGGATTCCCCCAATAGGGTTAGGATTGTGACCCCCTCCCCTTGGGAGGAGGCACAAAGAGGGTGTACCCACCCTCAGGGCTAGTAGCCATTGGCTACTAACCCCCCAGACCTAAACACGCCCTTAAATTTAGTATTTAAGGGCTACCCTGAACCCTAGAAAATTAGATTCCTGCAACTACAAGAAGAAGGACTGCCTAGCTGAAAAACCCCTGCAGAGGAAGACCAGAAGACAACAACTGCCTTGGCTCCAGAAACTCACCGGCCTGTCTCCTGCCTTCCAAAGATCCTGCTCCAGCGACGCCTTCCAAAGGGACCAGCGACCTCGACATCCTCTGAGGACTGCCCCTGCTTCGAAAAGACAAGAAACTCCCGAGGACAGCGGACCTGCTCCAAGAAAGGCTGCAACTTTGTTTCCAGCAGCCTTGAAAGAACCCTGCAAGTTCCCCGCAAGAAGCGTGAGACTTGCAACACTGCACCCGGCGACCCCGACTCGGCTGGTGGCGATCCAACACCTCAGGAGGGACCCCAGGACTACTCTAAGACTGTGAGTACAAAAACCTGTCCCCCCTGAGCCCCCACAGCGCCGCCTGCAGAGGGAATCCCGAGGCTTCCCCTGACCGCGACTCTTTGAATCCTAAGTCCCGACGCCTGGGAGAGACCCTGCACCCGCAGCCCCCAGGACCTGAAGGACCGGACTTTCACTGGAGAAGTGACCCCCAGGAGTCCCTCTCCCTTGACCAAGTGGAGGTTTCCCCGAGGAACCCCCCCCTTGCCTGCCTGCAGCGCTAAAGAGATCCCTAGATCTCCCATTGACTTCCATTACAAACCCGACGCTTGTTTCTACACTGCACCCGGCCGCCCCCGCGCTGCTGAGGGTGAAATTTCTGTGTGGGCTTGTGTCCCCCCCGGTGCCCTACAAAACCCCCCTGGTCTGCCCTCCGAAGACGCGGGTACTTACCTGCAAGCAGACCGGAACCGGGGCACCCCCTTCTCTCCATTCTAGCCTATGTGTTTTGGGCACCACTTTGAACTCTGCACCTGACCGGCCCTGAGCTGCTGGTGTGGTTACTTTGGGGTTGCTCTGAACCCCCAACGGTGGGCTACCTTGGACCAAGAACTGAACCCTGTAAGTGTCTTACTTACCGGGTTAACCTAACAAATACTTACCTCCCCTAGGAACTGTGAAAATTGCACTAAGTGTCCACTTTTAAAACAGCTATTTGTGAATAACTTGAAAAGTATACATGCAATTTTGATGATTTGAAGTTCCTAAAGTACTTACCTGCAATACCTTTCGAATGAGATATTACATGTAGAATTTGAACCTGTGGTTCTTAAAATAAACTAAGAAAAGATATTTCTCTATATAAAAACCTATTGGCTGGATTTGTCTCTGAGTGTGTGTACCTCATTTATTGTCTATGTGTATGTACAACAAATGCTTAACACTACTCCTTGGATAAGCCTACTGCTCGACCACACTACCACAAAATAGAGCATTAGTATTATCTCTTTTTGCCACTATCTTACCTCTAAGGGGAACCCTTGGACTCTGTGCATGCTATTCCTTACTTTGAAATAGCACATACAGAGCCAACTTCCTACATGGGCCATGTGTGCAATTGCATAACCAGATATTTCATTTCTTGTAACAGTTAGATTGCCTGGCACACCACAAAAGTATTGGAATAGTTAATTTAAAATCTCTGGATTTGAGACCTTCCACATGAAAATTATGCTGTAAAATTACACAATTTGGCTGCACTATTTTAAAATATCAGTTAATAATAACACAACTAAAGTGAGTCTGGCTTGCTTGTTCGCTCAGCCCTATTCGAAGTAGGCATTTACAGACCAACACTTTTAAAGCTCACCTGCCACCACTCTCAATTTTTGACAGGATTGTCCTAGAAGTTTCAGGAATGCTCCCTTCAACAATGTAGCGCTATTCATCAACAAATATATAGTACATGGAACAGGCTAACAGGATTTGCTCTTGTGCATAAAATCCAAAGAGGTAGATTCACTATCATTTTTATGGGCATTCATGCAGCGAAACCCTAGTCTGAGCAAAGAAATAAGCACCAAGCATATTTAACCCAATTATCTGGAAGGTGGTCGGCACTGCACTCCGAACTACTTTTGGGCGAGACGGCCCATGAGAGTCCCTTGAATCTCTAGGAAGGCTATCAAGGCACAGGATCACTAGTGATGAAACCTGAGTGGCACCATTGCATTAGCAATCACAAATCAGAAGATACGCATCAGAAGGCTGATTGACAATTAGCATGACTTCATGTGGAGTAGCAAATAAGGCACATAGGTCCCCAAACACACATACACCCCCACCAGCTGCAAAGAGGGGCAAGTTTCCTGGCTGAAGAAATTGACCTATCAGGTCGGTACTAAGCATGGTTTTCTGTGTCCAGAATATTACAGCAGCATTGCAGCTAGGGGCGTCTGTATTTAACCTCCAAATCTATTTCCCCCTTCTGGAGTAAATAGTGACAGCTCAACCTACCTACCCTCGAAAGGAAAGTGTACACATGGAATCATTTTATGTTCTGGGACACCGACAGTGGACGTCAGTCCCCGCTTTGAATACAGTCAAATAGCCACCGACTGCCGCTGGACATAGGAATAGACACATAGGGTCTCTTAGACTAGTTTCAGGCTTTGTGTGTCTTGGGATAACGGTGAATGCCCATGTATGGGACAAAGTGCTTCCTATGGTTAAGCACATCCAGCTATCCACTGCCTTTCTTTCTGCTATCCAACCCGACATTCTCATCCCGCAATACACAGTGTAAGATCACATGGATTCACCCAAAAAGGTGCTGGAGTAGGTTGTATGTTGTGCAATTTTGTGGCTAGTGAGTAAGACTTTATGAATGTTCCTAGGTGGGCGGAATGAAGTGTGGAGCAGCACAGGCAGAATTGGGACATTTCTGACTGAAGTGGTGACAGCAAAATGTAGGAGGGAATTCAGAACTAACCTCCTGGCTTAGACTCATCCATGCTACTGAACACAACACCACCTTGCTTTCCTCTTGCTCCAAAGCCCCCAACTCCGTCTCTCCCTGTAGTGAGCGTCCGTGTGTGGGCTTTGATCCTTCTTGAACAGCTTCATGGAGTGTTAGGTGGGCACAGGGTGGAGTCAGCCTCACCCCTTCATCAATAGATTCTCTCTGTAGTAAGTTGGCTCTGTATGTACTATTTCAAAGTAAGAAATAGCATGCACAGAGTCCAAGGGTTCCCCTTAGAGGTAAGATAGTGGCAAAAAGAGATAATTCTAATGCTCTATTTTGTGGTAGTGTGGTCGAGCAGTAGGCTTATCAGAGGGTAGTGTTAATCATTTGTTGTACACACACAGGCAATAAATGGAGAACACACACTCAAAGACAATTCCAGGCCAATAGGTTTTTATATAGAAAAATATATTTTCTTAGTTTATTTTAAGAACCACAGGTTCAAGATTTACAAACAATACTTTAAATGAAAGGTATTTCACTTAGGAACTTTGAATTAGCAAAATAGCATATACAGTTTTCACACAAATGGCAATAAGCTATTTTAAAACTGGACACAGTGCAATTTTCAACAGTTCCTGGGGGAGGTAAGTGTTTGTTAGTTTTTCAGGTAAGTAAACCACCTACAGGGTTCAAAGTTGGGTCCAAGGTAGCCCACCATTGGGGGTTCAGGGCAACCCCAAGGTTACCACACCAGCAGCTCAGAGCTGGTCAGGTGCAGAGGTCAAAGTGGTGCCCAAAAAGTATAGGCTTCAATGGAGAAGGGGGTGCCCCGGTTCCAGTCTGCCAGCAGGTAAGTACCCACGTCTTCGGAGGGCAGACCAGGGGGGTTTTGTAGGGCACCGGGGGGGCACAAGTCAGCACAAAAAGTACACCCTCAGCGGCACGGGGGCGCAGTGTGCAAACAGGCGTCGGGTTTGCAATATAGTCCAATGGGAGACCTAGGGGTCTCTTCAGTGATGCAGGCAGGCAAGGGGGGGCTCCTCGGGGTAGCCACCACCTGGGCAAGGGAGAGGGCCACCTGGGGGTCGCTCCTGCACTGGAGGTCGGATCCTTCAGGTCCTGGGGGCTGCGGATGCAGTGTCCTTACCAGGCGTCGGGTCTTTGAAGCAGGCAGTCGCGGTCAGGGGGAGCCTCTGGATTCCCTCTGCAGGCGTCGCTGTGGGAGCTCAGGGGGGTCAACTCTGGCTACTCACGGGCTCGCAGTCCCCGGGGAGTCCTCCCTGTACTGTTGGTTCTCCACAAGTCGAGCCGGGGGCGTCGGGTGCAGAGTGCCAAGTCTCACGCTTCCGGCGGGAAACGTGTTGTTTTTAAACGTTGCTTCTTTGTTGCAAAGTTGCAGTCTTTGTGGACCAGAGCCGCTGTCCTCTGGAGTTCTTGGTCCTTTTAGATGCAGGGTAGTCCTCTGAGGCTTCAGAGGTTGCTGGACCCTGTGGAACGCGTCGCTGGAGCAGTTCTTTTGAAGTGGGGAGACAGACCGGTAGAGCTGGGGCCAAAGCAGTTGGTGTCTCCGTCTTCTCTGCAGGTTGTTCAGCTCAGCAGTCCTTCTTCGTCTTAGGTTGCAGGAATCTAGTTACCTAGGTTCTGGGAGCCCCTAAATACTCGATTTAGGGGTGTGTTTAGGTCTGGGGGGGGTTAGTAGCCAATGGCTACTAGCCCTGATGGTGGCTACACCCTCTTTGTGCCTCCTCCCTGAGTGGAGGGGGGCACATCCCTAATCCTATTGGGGAATCCTCCATCTGCAAGATGGAGGATTTCTAAAAGTCAGAGTCACCTCAGCTCAGGACACCTTAGGGGCTGTCCTGACTGGCCAGTGACTCCTCCTTGTTTTTCTCATTATCTCCTCCGGCCTTGCCGCCAAAAGTGGGGCCGTGGCCGGAGAGGGCAGGCAGCTCCACTAGCTGGAGTGCCCTGGGGTGCTGTAACAAAGGGAGTGAGCCTTTGAGGCTCACCGCCAGGTGTTACAGTTCCTGCAGGGGGAGGTGAGAAGCACCTCCACCCAGTACAGGCTTTGTTACTAGCCACAGAGTGACAAAGGCACTCTCCCCATGTGGCCAGCAACATGTCTGGTGTGTGGCAGGCTGCTAAAACTAGTCAGCCCACACTGGTAGTCGGGTATGGTTTCAGGGGGCATCTCTAAGATGCCCTCTGGGGTGTATTTTACAATAAAATGTACACTGGCAGCAGTGTGCATTTATTGTGCTGAGAAGTTTGATACCAAACTTCCCAGTTTTCAGTGTAGCCATTATGGTGCTGTGGAGTTGGTGTTTGACAGACTCCCAGACCATATACTCTTATGGCTACCCTGCACTTACAATGTCTAAGGTTTTGCTTAGACACTGTAGGGGCATAGTGCTCATGCACTTATGCCCTCACCTATGGTATAGTGTACCCTGCCTTAGGGCTGTAAGGCCTGTTAGAGGGGTGACTTATCTATGCCATAGGCAGTGTGAGGTTGGCATGGCACCCTGAGGGGAGTGCCATGTCGACTTACTCGTTTTCTCCACATCAGCACACACAAGCTGGCAAGCAGTGTGTCTGTGCTGAGTGAGGGGTCTCCAGGGTGGCATAAGGCATGCTGCAGCCCTTAGAGACCTTCTCTGGCATCAGGGCCCTTGGTACCAGAGGTACCAGTTACTTACCTGGATGCCAGGGTGTGCCAATTGTGGAAACAAAGGTACAGGTTAGGGAAAGAACACTGGTGCTGGGGCCTGGTTAGCAGGCCTCAGCACACTTTCAAATCATAACTTAGCATCAGCAAAGGCAAAAAGTCAGGGGGTAACCATGCCAAGGAGGCATTTCTTTCCTTACACACTCTCATAATCATAAAAGGTACTCTACCTTTGGCACATGCAAAATATAAGAAAACATTCTGATAAATAACAGTCGTATAAACATGATATATTGGCCATGGTTTTCTGTGTTGTTGCTATAACCAGTCATCCAAAATAAATATAAAGGAATATGTGACTGAAAACACCACTGTAAGCAGATCTTTTAATTATAATCCTATTTAATGCAGTGCTCTTTTAGCTATAATCTTGGTCATGTTAAAAGTCTGTCTCCTGCTCCTCAGCGGCCTCCATTCAGCATTGACCTCTTCAGCCAGGAACAGGTGCTGCAAATCACGGACTACGTGGTCAACACATACTTCCGTCACTTCAAGCTCTACAAATATGTCTTCACCCCACAGGTTGGAGAGTTCCGGAGCTTTTTATTTGGGCTAGGAAATTATTAATTAATTATAATTAGATTTTGTGTAGCATCAGTTAAGAGTGATCTGATTTCATGGGCAGTTTCCTGCAGGACATTTTACATTTACCACATTTAGACACATGCAGCTATTTTACATCTGTTGGCAGATACTGATAAGCAGACTTACGTTTTTGGGATAGCGGCAGTTGTCCCCTACCCCCTCACATAATCATATGTGTGGTTTCCACTATCATCTGCATAAATGGAAAATTGGAGGTTTCTGGAATTGGAATATGCCAGATAGGAGGTCCATCTGTGCTTTGGACAAAAAGGATTGAGATCAAGGAGCTTCATCTGCTCTGTTTCACCGTAGTATTTGTGGGTTCTTCTATTCATGGATTTGTAGGCACTGTTTATTGTTTATAGTAAATAATGTGTAGTACTCAGACTACAAACTGCAGTGTTTCACAGTGATTTCCTGTTTCACTGTCAGGATTTGCTTTGACCCTCTGGAGCCAATTATCATGAGTGGTTGAAGAAAAAAATGTGTCTGGCTTTTCTAAAGGAAAAGAGAGAGTGCGTTTATGTTATTCCTAAATGAGATTGGGTTTAATTTTGGGATCTTTGCGAATATTATTTGGAGTGTCATCATTAACAGCTTAGTTGGTTTGGAGCTGTGTTGTGTCAACATATGGTGCATTTGTCTCATGGAGTTACACCGGAATTTGTCTGACGGACCTCTGAACATGTGACAAGGAGCCAGAAGTAGGATCCATGTAGATGTTCCTGTCAGGCATCTAAATTAATCCTACATCTGACTCTGTCAGAGAAGGGTTCCCTGCATAGGAGACATTGGTTATTTCTTTTTTTATTAAGCTTTTGGTGAGTGTAGCTGGGACCTGCATTGGCAAAGTAGAGTTGGCATGTATTAGGATATGTATGACTGGTACATAAGAGTCCAACAACCTGTGAAGGAGGGGTTTTCCTTCACATATCCTTGGACCCAAAAGAAATTGCCTTTCTTGACTGTATACCACTGGTGAGGTTATGCAGAGTACAGTCTATGTATACCCCAAATTTTTATTTTATTGTCTTTTTCACTTGAGCGATTTGTTACTTGAAAAATTTGGAGGAAAGCAGTATGTGAGGGAACTGATGATGTATTTAGACCTAGGACAAACAGTTCCATCTGAGAACCCGTTCGGTCTCTTTGCTGCTTCCCCTTTGACCACTCCACAGCCATCAAGTGGGTTAACAAGAGCTGAACCATTCCAGAGACTGCTGATTTTCTGTTAAATCTTGATTTTGTACTTCAGTGGTGTTATCAGAGATTGTAAACTCAGGTAGCATTATGCTGATGCCGAAGAGCAATTATCACCTTGGTAGACTATGTAGTGCTGGTGTGGAGATGAAGACCCATATTTTGACTTATTGCTTTCTGCTGCTTAGGAATGATTTGAACGTGATGTGCAGCCTCTTGAAGTCTGTAAATGAGCAGGTTGCATTGGGACAGTGTTGGTTGCTGTTGATCTGCAATGGCAAGGATTTTGTGGAGATGAAGAAGTACTTGTTGCCATGCCTTTCAGGTGTTAAAGGTTTGGTAATTTTCATGTCACTTAATTCATCCATCTTGGTATGGTGCCATCAATCCCCTCATACACTTTTAGTCTAATTATATTCTTTAGCATGTTGCATCTTCCAACATTTCCAAGAGGAGTCAGACAATGTCTTACTGTCATGTAGAGGTGTTTGCAGGCCTTTCCTCGTATCTGTCTGGGTATGAATCCCGATTTACAGTCAGAGTAAGATGCAAGTTCGATTTGTTGAATGGCATCACTTTCACAAATTCTACTGATGGTTTGGTTTACGATACTGATCTGCAATTAGCTGTGTCATTTCAGTGTTCTTTGGCTTTCTTTTGGAGCAGAGTCTCATGATTGTGTGAGGTTAGGGATAACTTTGAACGAGGTAATTGAGGGAGAAAAGGGTTATGCATTTTCTTTAAGGAAGATATCGTGGCGGTGGGCAGCTGGAGCTGATGATGGAATCATCATGATCATGTTCCTGATGGACATATGGATAAGTGTAGTAATCCCTGGGTATGGGTGGTTTGGGACAGGCGACAAAGAAGAATTAATTAGTATGTTATCATCAATTTTTGTACCATGCTATGGTCTTTTTTTTTCTTTAAGCTCCAGGTCTGTCCTAAACAGGTGATTTGATCATGTTTATCGTGCACACCAGAGTTCATCCTACTAGGCTTCATACATGGGTGCATTACTGTGATTGCAAGCATGCGTTCTGACATAGTCTCTCACTTCAGGTTCGTCTGGACATCTCAATCTCCTATGAAGGACTTGATGAGCCTGCAACCCCCATGGGTAAGTGACCTTAAAGGCTTAGCCACCAGAAACGCTAGAAAACAGCAGGGAACTTAGCAATGACTGTGGTGGGTGATTTAAAAAGTGATCTTACTGATGGTTTATGAATTCAGTTCGTGATGATAGTGTAGGAGCACTGTCTATGAGTGATGTTGAGATGCTTTCATTTGGAAAGGTCATAAAGGGCTTGCTTTGACGTATGGCTCAATGATGTCTGTGGAGATTAGTGTAGGAATCCTGCCTCCAGAACAGGTTTAGCAACATTGTGGGATTTGGAGTAATCATATTAGCTATTATGAATGGTTTGAAAACACTGAGTAGGGTGGTCATAAGTACAGGCTGAATCTATAGTGTCAGAGCAAAGGTGTCTGTGCCTTCCACAAAGTCTCAATCCATGATCATGCTTGGAAACCAGATGCTCTATCTCTTTCAGAGGAGGAGTTACCTCCAGACAGTGAAGAAGGGACAAGTCGAAGCGCTGTGGATGAAGAAGAGACAGCAGCAGCATATGAGAAAGTTGAAGAAAGTAAGATTTGGCCTAGGCATTTGGTATCTTCTACTCTGTGATGTGTTGTCCTAACTACGAGGGGAGCACTGGTGTTGGAATGGCAGGCACACACCCACACCTATCCTTGGCAATGCTCTCATAGACCACGTGAGAGGCTCCTTCTGTTACTCTGGATTAAAGAACAAGATTTGGTCCAGGAAAAAGATGCTGCAGTTGGCTTCACGGTTATTTTGCCTGGCACCTGCAAAGCAGCTACATTGTGTGTCCACTAATTTCTTGATGACCAGATGGATTGACCATATTCTTGATAACCATACCTACAAAAAATGAAATAATCAATACAAACTGCAAAAATAAAGCCCAGCACAAAACAACTATATACAAAAACTGACAGGCATGTAATACAGACATGAAGAATGTGCCCTCAAATATGGAAGGAGTTAGAATGCTAATTTAACTTGCTTCTACAATACAGTAAATGTCAAGTGAGTTTGGATGGATTTTGTAACAAGTTGGTATTTGTGTAGACGCTTGATTTTACAAGTCTAAATTTTGAGTATCTTCTGGTTGATATTTTTTTAATCTATATTTGCACATGGGGCCCTTTTCCCTCTGTAGCAGTAACATTCTACCTTGGTTCTCTACAAAGCATATCCAGCTGTTCCTTGGCTTGTATGTCTCATTATAGTGGCGTCTGGTTTAATCACCTTTCTTTGTGTTCAGGGTTAAAAATTTAAGTGTGCACTGTAGGAAATTCTCAATCAAGCGCATACACATTCACACACGGCTTTAACAGGTGCTTAGCTCAATGATCTTTTTATGATAGTAGCAAGTTAAATATTGTTATCTGCCTAAAGTTCCCACTGTTATTTCATTTTGAGATGCACTGATTATCTCCATCTAGTCCAACCAGGAGCGAGTCTGATGATGATGCATCATTTTTTGAGATGGTACAATCCCAATCAAACTGCAAGAGGGAAAATGTCCAAGAGTGAACATGGGAAGGCAAATCTTTGGTGATTAAATGGCACCTTTGTAGACTTTCCTTCCACAAAATATAAATATTTATCTGTTTCCTTGCTAGCTCTCATTTCTCTGTTGGGAGGCATGTGTCAAGAGACCACTCCAAGGGTGCATGTGTGCTCTACAAATTGTAGCCTAACACAAATGTTCTGGTTTCTTATTTGTGATCCATCATGAGTATCCCAAGCTGTCTTTCTAACCCATCTGGCAGCGTTTATTGCTCATTGAGATAGGCAAGCAATACACCACAGGCCATCAGGCATGCTGTTGTCTGTTCTTGGAGAATTTAGTAGACTAGGCAGAGGTAGAGTTTTGACATAACAGTTGAAGGCAACCTGAGACATTCCTGTTTAACTGAAAAGATCAGTCCTGCAGGCAGTATCTTAGACTAAACCTTCTCAAGTTGTTTGAGTACTGCTTTGGGAGTTTGGGACAGATGGTCAGATGGCTCAGGTCAGAGAGGAGGCATGTTCTTTATCTCTACGTATTCTGATTCAGCTTCTTGTAGGTTCTGAAGGTTACTGGCTCCCTCCTACGATGGAGGCAGGTTCAGCTCAGAGAGGCTCTCTCTGGTCCTCGTTTTTATAATTCCTTCATTGCTAGGCCTTAACGTGAAGGTTCATTGTTCTTGGACCTCGCACATTGCAATACAGTGATCTATTTCAGTTTCAAACCCTTTCTCTCTGAGGGATGAAACTACAAAACAGTAATCGCTGCTTTTACTGCACAAGCCACCACTGGCTGTACCGTCACAAGGTAATTTTGAAGGTCATATTTCCTTCTCAACCACTGAAGGGCCGAAGGCTAAGTTGAACTTGCCAGAGAGTGACCCTCTGACTTTCAAGTTTATTGGTCATTCCCTACACCCACCTATCTACTTTACTAATGGTAATTTCAGTTCAAAAGAGGAGGTGCTTACCTGACTTAACTAATTATGAAACTACAGTACTTCTTGCTCTGCCCCTAGGAACCCCTGATACTTTCTCCAAAGTTTTTGCTGGTCCGTCAGAGCTGCTACAATGTGCAGTTGGTTCTGAAAATACTGGTGTTTAGTCTGTTCCAATTCTATTCTTTTGTAAGTGTATGGGGTCTGGCATGGAGGAAGATAATGTGATTTGCACAGTGTGGTCAAGTGGGGAAGCAGCAATTGGAACCAAAGTCTCCTGGTTCCAGGCAGTGGTTTATGCGATAGATAAGTAGAGAAATCAAACATCAAATCACAAAGTTTCTTTTAAAGAGCATTTTCTAATAATTAGCCGTAACTGGAGATATGTTCTTTGGAGGACGGTCTGGGCGTAAGGCTTCTTTCCTATATTCACTTTGGGCTAGGAATGGTTTTGGTACAATAACACATTACCTCACCTAAAAATATTTTATGTCCATGTCTTCCTCTTTAAACTTTGAATAGCCTTATTTAGTAGCACCAGGACTGATGTGCCTACTCAGACCACTACATGAGACAGAGGGAGTATTTATGGCCAGTCCCTTTTCAAGCTAGGAGAGGATTCCACCTTGAACAATGTTTCACTGAGGCAATTAAGTTCCATTCTCTGGCAATAACAAGCGGATTCAAGAATCAGTGACGCGTGAATGCTTAGAGCTGACTTTACCATTAAGTACACAAGTATATTATGCTAAAATGAGAGTTCAAAGGAGACTGAAAGCCAGTGCTGTGATGGCCATTAACAAGTGGACACCTTCTGTGAGCACCGGTTACACACTCTGAGCCCTCGTCCAAGAGGCAGCTTTCTGAAGAGGCAGGCACAACATCCACCCAGGTCACAGGTGTCCAAAGGGCACACACATTGGTCATTTGTGATGGAAACTATTCCGGGTACAGAGTACAACCTATGAAAGACTGCAGAATACAAACTGTCTAGGATTTTCAGATAGCAGTAAAATAGATAAACTCAAAAAATAACATAAATCATCGTTTTAACAGCATTTCCAAGGAGTATGGTGCCATATTTGGCATAGTGTGAGTGTTCTTGTACATAGCATTTTTAACTTCAGTTACACAAACAAGCTGAAAAAAAAATCTATAAAAATACATGATTAAAGTAAGTCAGTAAATATAAGCTACTCAGCATGGTGAACAAATAGTCTTTAATAGGAAATGGTCCGTATATCAATACAAATACAAAGGAAGACTTGTACACAAAAGGTCATACTAGGAAGTTAGGGGAAAATTGTGGAAAAGGAAACAAAATTATTTGGCACAACTCAACCTCATATTCATGTCTGTAGGTAGCATGCAAAACACCTATTTGTTCATACTGCAGGGTTAGTCATTTCCATAATGTAATTTCTATGATCGGTTCACACTAGGTGTTAGTATGTTTTTCCTCTCCTTAGAAACACTTTCTTCACAAATCCCAATATTCGAGATGGCCACATCTGCTCCAAAATGAATTTCAGTTCCAAACTTGTCATCAGAATAACCTGTGGCGTAGTTGTAAGTGGAGAGCATGCAGTGCCCAAACCAAGCACTAAATCCAACCAATAGCATTATCTTAGACCATAAGAGAAAGATCTAGGACAGTCCAAGACCATCTGATCTGGAGTACTTCTAGCGACTTATCAAAGCCCAACATTTATTTAAGTCTCGTAAATCAGGTTTCTCCAAATGCACGATGTTCCACAATAAACAAAATATTAATTTCTGTTGTATAGAAGGATGACTAGTCTTAATTTCATCTTGGGCTGCTTAGCCACAATTTTTGTGTGTTTGATCTTAGCATGCATTACATGCTTGCCTGCTTTGTTGATATATTTTGTTCCTGTTTGTGCATTAAATGTCATTGAGCGTACTGTTCACTTAGTGTAAGCTTGTCAGGCCTCATAATCAGACCCACACTTGCTAATGCTTCAGCATTTCCTTATGGTTCCAATGAGGCTGTTGTTTTTAGCTTGTGTTGCCAGCATCTCACCTGCTCCATAGAATTGCCAGGAAGGAATGGTACAAAATCCCATTATAATTGGGGTAGGAAGGGGAGGGATGCTACCAATTGAGGCACCAAATTGATGACTGTAGGAAGCTGGCTCTGTATATTCTATATCAAAATGAGATATAGTGTGCACAGAGTCCAGGGGTTCCCCAGAGGCTTAAGAGGCTAAAGTAGATAATACTAATTCTCTGTTTTGTGGCAGTGTGGTCGAGCAGTTAGGCTTACCAGAGGGTAGTGCAAAGCATTTGTTGCACACACACAGACAATGGAAAAAGCACACACTCAATGACTTAACTCCAGACCAATGGTTTTTATATAGCAAAAATATACTTAATTTATTTTTAGAACCACAAGATTCAAGTTGCAGGTAAGTACTTCAATAGCTTCGTATTTGACACATGTATCAACAGTACTTTGTTTGAAATTCATAAGTTATACAGTTTTTGAAATGTTGGCAGTGATCTGTGCAATGTTCAAAAACAGTTTCTGGGGAGGAGAAAAGTTAGATCGATTTGCAGGTAAGTACAACACTTTCAGTTCTGGTCTCCGGGGGTTAGGAATTCCACAGGTTCGGGTTCAAGTTAACCTCAAACACCCACCACCAGCAACATGGGGCCAGCCGGGTGCTGAAGTCAAAGTGTAGGCAAAATTAGCGTTGGCTCCTGACCGGGGGCACTCTGTTTCAGATCTGCAGGCAGGTAAGTACCCGTTACTTCGGAGGGCAGACCTGGGGGGCTTAGAGGAGCACTGGGGGAGTGGTGGGGCCACAAGTAGGCACCAAACATACACCCTCTGGTAGTGGGGCACCCGGGTGCAGGGTGCAAACAAGATGTCAGGTCTCCAATGATTCTCTATGAGGGGATCCCGGGGTCACTCAGAGGCTGCAGGCGAGGTCCAGGGGGTCATCTCCGTTAGCTGGAGTACCCTGGGTCAGTGTAATCAGAGGCGTGAGCCTTTGAGGCTCACTGCCATGTGTTACCTTTCCTGTAGGGGGGAGGTGTGAAGCACCTCCACCCAGGACAGGCTTTGTTTCTGTGCACAAAGACACTCACCCGATTTGGTCAGAAATTTGTCTGAAAGTGGCAGGCTGGCACATACCGGTTAGTCCTACACTAGCAGTTTGGCTAACATACAGGAGGCATCTGTGAGATGCCCTCTGTGTGCATTTCTCAATAAATCCCACACTGGCATCCGTGTGGGTTTATTGTGCTGAGAAGTTTGATACCAAACTTCCCAGTATTCAGTGAAGCCATTATGGAGCTGTGGAGTTCGTAATGACAAACTCCCTGACCATATACTCAATATGGCTACACTGCATTTACAATGTCTAATATGGGCCATATACACGAACACATTTGCCCATTGACACAGAATGGGAAAAACCCTTTGCTACATCTGGCCCTTTGACTCTGTAGGGGCATAGTGCTCAGGGAGCTATTCCCTCACCTCCGCTAGAGTGCACCCTGCCTTAGGGCTGTAAGGCCTGCTACAGGGGTGACTTACCTATGCCAGAGGCAGTGTTTTGTGGGCATGGCACCCTGGGGGGGATACCATGTTGACTTTGCCTTTTTCTCCCCACCAACCCACACAATCTGCAATGGCAGTGTGCATGTGTTTGGTATGGGTCCCTTAGGCTGGCATAATACATCCTGCAGCCCCTGGGGACAATCCCTGGCCACAGGGCCCTTGCTATCACTGGTACCTTTTACAAGGGACTTATCTGCGCGCCAGAGATGTGCCAATTGTGGAAACAGTGGTACATTTTAAAGTGAAAGAACACTAGTGCTGGGGCCTGGTTAGCAGGATCCCAGCACACTCTCAGTCAAGTCAGCCTCAATATTAGGCAAAAAGGGAGGGAGGGGGGTGAAACTGCAGCAAGGGCCAGTTTCCTACAATGACCTTGGCGCACACATATGCATGGAGAATTACATGGCTAATCAGTAAAATAAACAATAATACTTGTACTACTTACCAAAAATGTTAATTATTCTGAGTGCCATCCTTTCTGGACCCAGTCCTAATGCAAGAGGTGTCCCACCACTAAAGACATGCAATTATAAGTCCAAAACATTTTATAACTCCTTTCCTTGGGTAAGGTATAAGAAGGAACATCCACAACCATAAATCCTGTAAAATATATAGGCAAAACAAAATATATCCTTGGCGACCATTCCCAAGGGAGAAAGTGGTAATTAGGATTCAGTGTAGTGAAGATCATCAGTAAGTAGTTTAGGTATTATCCTTCTTCCCTTTCCACATCCTAAAAAACAACAAAGAACATGACATTAGGTATTCAGAGACTTGAATATAGGGAAACAAAAGGAAGCACCACAACCAGTCAAATTTGAAGTAGGCGCTAATTGTGTACCGCATTTACCATAATGCAAACGGTGAACTGCAATGGGTTGTGAAGCAGTGTCCTCCCAGCTCCCCTTCTGTTTAAAAGGCTCCCTTGAGCCAGGAAACTGGCGAGCTTTGGAGATGCACCTATCTGCGGTACTGTGACCTGTGAAGATTTGGGCAGCATTTCCAGCAACCCCAGATGAAATTTCTTTGCTCTCTACGGATGAAAGATGACATCCAGAAACATATGGATGTGTCTTGAGATGTACAGCACTATCTGCACCAATTTTGGTGAAAAACTACAGACAAATTTGAAGCAAGCACTAATTGTGTACCGCATTTACCATAATGCAAAGGGGCAAAATGTACTGGGATGTGAGGCAGTGTGCTCCCAACTCCCCTTCTGTTTAAAAGGCTCCCTGAGCTGGCAAGCTTTGGAGATGCACCTGTGTGCGGTACTGTGGCCTGTGAAGATTTGGCCAGCATTTCCAGCAACCCCAGATGAAATTTCTTTGCCCTCTACTGATGAAGGATGAAATCCAGAAACATATGCATGTGTGTGGTGGTGTACAGTGCTATATGCACCAACGTTGGTGAAAAACTATGCTCAAGTTTGAAGTAAGCGCTAATTGTGTACCTCCTTTACAATACTGCAAAGGGGCGAACTGTGCTAGGATGTGAGGCACTGTGCTCCCAACCCCCTTCTGTTTAAAAGGGCTCCCTTGAGCAAGCAGGCTGATGAGCCTTTGGAGTTGTGCCTGTGAGTGGTACTGTGACCTGTGAAGATTTGAGCAGCATTTTCAGCAATCTCATGCTAGATTTCTTTGCTATCTACTGAAGGATGAAACCCAGAAACATATGCATGTGTCTAGCGATGTACAGCACTATCTGCACCAACTTTGGTGAAAAACTACAGTCAAATTTGAAGCGCTAATTGTGTACGCATTTACCATAATGCAAGGGGGCGAACGGTGCTGGCATGTGAGGCAGTGTGCTACCAACTCCCCTTCTGTTCCAAAACCTAAAACCGCTAGCTTGTAGTATTGAATAAAAGTGTTTGGAGAAGGCCAAGTAGCAGCCCTACAGCTCTCAAAAATGGAAACCACCCTCCGGTAGTAAGTAGCCTAGGACACTCAATTGACTTGAGTAGAGTTAAGGTGACCACCTCTTTCTACAAGTCATAGATTTTAGCTATATTAGACTATCTGATATAGTTCTAGTTGCAGATTCCTTACCTTAGAATTTCCCCCAGGCGTCAGACTGGATCTGGAGATTTTTCTTCAAGTAATACCCTTGCGTGTCAGCAGGTGGCGTCTGTCGACTCAGTGGGCATCGTTGGCGTCATGGTCGCCGTGATGACGTCGGGAGTAGTATGTAGACACCACCCTCGGGCAGTGACGTCAGTTATTTTTTTGCCGCGCCACGCGCTGAGCCAGAGAAGAGCTACCCTGGCTATTTTTGGGCCGAATTCAACCATTTTGTTGAGTTTTTTCTGTGAAACTTTGGTGCCTCGAGGATGTCCTCGAAGACTGGGTTCAAGCCATGCGAGGACTGTCATCAGACGATGTCGGTGACTGATCCTCATCGGGTTTGTCTGTGGTGTCTCGAGCGCGACCATGAGCCGAAGTCGTGCTCCGAGTGCCGGGCCATGCGCCCGGCGGCTTTGAGGGAGCGGTACCTAAAGCTAATGGCGGCCTGGCACTTGACTCCGCGTAGGTCCCGGTCTCGCTCGAGAGGAAGGTCTCGAGATTGGTCGCGGAGTCATCACCACTCATCTTCTTCTAAATCCTCGGGTCAAGGTAAGAAAAAGAAGTAGAAGAAGTCCCATCGCTCTCCTACTTCACCCTGTCCCTCGGCCAACACAGGAAGAGCGTCCACGCACAAGGCCTCCATCCTCAGAGCCTGCATCTGGGTCGGCTCCGCGCTTCCCCGAGTTTGCCAGAGCAACCCCCACCCAGCTTAAAGAGTTTTATGAGGCCATGCGCCTCATATTTGGCGGTCTGACCCTGATACGGTGCCTTTGGCCCTTCGGGTTCCGCGCCAGTAGCTTTGGCTCCGGCCACCAAGGTCACCTCCAGATCCGTGCACGGATCTGTACCGCACTGGTCGCACACTTGAGACCTTCCCCGGTGCTGGATCGATTATCGTCGCTCCCGACGTCGGTAGTGCCCACTATCGACGTTGACCCAATTCCTATCCCCGACGACTCGGAGTCAGAGCGGCATCAGCCGACGCTGCCTTCGACTTCAATGGGGCTTATTTGCCCCAGGTCGGATTCTGACCCTTTTTCTTATGGGTACGAATATGGGGAGGAATTGGAGGGCTCCCTGGACCCTTATGAATACCAGGATGACCCTGCTATGAACTGGGATCAGGAATTGGGTGAAGCCAGTGGTCTGGATACTTCTCTTGATGCTGGAATGCTTTCTCCTCCTACCATGGCTACGGCGAAGGGAGCAACTTATGGTATGGTGGTCAGTAGGGCAGCTGAGTTCCTTGGTCTCGAGCTTCCCACTGTTGAGGTCAGGTCTAATATCCTGACGGAGGTGCTTCAGCCCGGGGCTTCTACTTCAGAACCCCTTTTGCCGTTTAATGAGGCCCTCACCGACGTCCTTTTGGGTACATGGGCCAAACCCAATGCAGCGGCTCCTGTGAATAGGACTATCGCACGCTGCCATTGGCACGCTCCCATTGGCCCGCTCCGAACGACCCTAAATTCCTGTCCCAACACCCCACGCCTGAGAGTCTTGTTATCCAGGCTTCCTTTTCTTCAGACGCATTCCCTTCTGCACCCCTGGATAGGGAATCCAAAAGGTTGGAACAGTTTGGCAAGAAGTTGTTTTCTTCCTCCAGTCTCGCGCTGCGGTCTGTGAACACCGCATGCCTTTTGGGCTGCTATACCCACTCTCCCAAGCTGTGAACGATGGGAGAGATGCGGCAAAGTTCACAATCCGTTGTGGGCTGGACACGGCCGACTCTGTGCAGATCAGTTGCTACGATGGTGGCCTTAAGGCGCAACTCCTGGTTACGCACTTCTGGTTTTTCAGGGAATGTCCAACAGTCACTCATGGACATGCCCTTTGATGGCTCCCGTCTCTTCGGAGACAAAGCAGATTCAGCTTTGGAGAGATTCAAGGATTCCTGGGCAACGGCTCAGTCCCTTGGTCTTTCCTCTGCCCCTCGCCAACCACAGTCCGCTTTTCGCCCTTTTCGTGGCTACAGAAGGGGCTCCCTGTCGCGTCCTCCACCCAGTCACTGTGCCTTGCACGCTGTTCAGCCTGTGTGTTGCCGGGGACGCAGAATCCCACTTGGCCGTGGGACAGGGAACCATAGGGCTGCCCAGTCCACCTCTGCCTCGCTGCAGACTCCAAACCCTCCTAATCCGTCCCCTCACTCCTGTCCAGTTAGTGGCAGGATTCGCCATCACCTGCCCCACTGGGAAAATATCACCACAGACAGGTGGGTTTTGCAGATCGTTTGAAAGGGCTACTCCCTCCCTTTCAAATCTGCTCCACCAACCATGCCACCATCCTTCAATCACCTTCCAGAGGATCATTTGGCGCTTCTCTGCCAGGAAGTTGCAGCTCTCTTGGCCAAGGGAGCTATAGAAAGGGTCCCTGTGCCAGAAGTAGGTCGTGGTTGTTATTCCCTCTACTTTCTGATACCAAAAAAGGACAAGGGCTTACGTCCTATCCTAGACCTTTGGGACCTAAATTACTTCCTCAAGAATGAGAAATTCAAAATGCATACCCTGGCTCAGGTTCTGTCTGCCTTGGACCCAGCAGACTAGATGGCAGCATTGGACTTGCAGGACGCTTATTTCCACATCCCCATCCTGCCTGCCCACAGACGTTACCTACGATTCGTGGTAGGTCACGAGCACTTTCAGTTTACTGTGCTCCCCTTCGGCCTTACCAGCACCCCTCGGTGTTCACGAAAGTGATGGCGGTGGTTGCAGCTCTTGTACGCAGGTCAGGGTCTCAGTCTTCCCCTACTTCGACGACTGGCTGTTGAAGGCGGACTCGCCCCAGAAAGTCTTCTCCCACCTTCAGACAATGACGAACCTCCTGCACACACTGGGGTTCACTATAAATGTGCCGAAGTCACACCTTCATCGGAGCGGTTCTGGACACAGTGCAATTTCGGGCTTATCCTCACGAAAAGCTAGTCCAAGATATTCAGGCTATGATTCTGATCTTTCGACCTTGGTCTTGGGTTTCGGTCAGACTGACTCTGAGGCTGCTGGGCCTCATGGCCTCCTGCATCTTGCTAGTGACAAATGCCAGATGGCATACGCGGGCTCTGCAGTGGGACCTGAAGTTCCAGTGGTCGCAGCATCAAGGGAATCTCTCCGACCTGGTCCAGATCTCGGAGGGGACTGCGAAAGACCTGTAGTGGTGGCTTTCAAATGCGCATTGGGTCCACGGCAGATCCCTTTCCCTTCCCCAACCAGATCTATCTATAGTGACAGATGCATCACTTCTGGGTTGGGGCGGCCACATGGGAGAGGCGGAGATCAGAGAACTCTGGTCTCCTGTGGAGTCTGGGCTCCATATCAATCTGCTGGAGCTCCAGGCGATCAGGCTTGCGTTGAAATCATTCCTTCCCTTTCTCAAAGGGAAAGTGGTGCACGTTTTCACAGACAATACTGTGGTACTCCAACAAACAGGGCAGAGTAGGGTCATGGGCCCTTTGTCAGGAGCCACTACGCCTCTGGACATGGCTGGAACATCAGGGTATTACCCTGATGGTTCAACATCTGGCGGGATCCCTCAACGCCAGAGTAGATGAACTCAGCTGTCGATGCACATCCGATCACGAGTGGCGCCTCCATCCGGAGGTGGCGCCACGTCTCTTTCAGCAGTAGGGAGAGCCTTGGTTTGATCTGCTCACCTCCGCAGAGAACGCTCAATGTCAGCTGTTTTGGACATTAGAGTTCCAAGGTGGCATTCGCTTGGAGATGCTTTTCGTCTCAAGTGGAACTCCGGCCTCCTTTCCACATTTCCACCTATACCTCTTCTGCCCAGAGTTCTCAAGAAAATCAGGAACCTCCGGGCCCAAGTCATCTTGGTAGCTCTGGACTGGGCACGGAGAGTATGGTATGCAGAGCTATTGAGCATGTCCATCGATCCTCCACTCAGACTGCCTCTTCGGGCGCATCTTCTGTCGCAGAAACAGGGGACAGTTCTTCACCCGAACCTGTCCAGCCTTCATGTGTGATTGAGCGGTGCCAGTTGACGGCTTTTGCCCTTCTACCCGAGGTCTGCAATGTTATCTTGGCAGCCAGGCGTCCATCAACCAAAACTGTATACGCCTGTCGTTGGAATACATTTGTGGCATGGTGTACCAACAAATCTGTTGATCCCCTATCCACCCCTTTATCCGAGGTTCTTCTGTTCATTCTTTCTTTGGCCCAGCAGGGCTCTGCTTGGGACACCCTTAAAGGGTATTTATCTGCCATTTCAGCCTTTCTTAGGCTACCTGATCAGCCCTCACTCTTTAAATGTTCTATTGTGAGTAGATTCCTAAAAGGGCTCACCCATTTATTTCCTCCCACTCCATTTATCATGCCTCAGTGGGAGCTTAATCTGGTACTTACTTACTTGATGTGTACCCCCTTTGAGCCAATGCATAATTGTCCCTTGCGGCTCCTCACCTTCAAAACTGTCTTTCTGGTCGCTATCACCTCTGCTCGCAGGAAGAGTGAGCTTCAGATCCTTTCCTCAAAACCTCCATACTTGTCTGTGCACTCTGACAAAGTCGTGTTGCGCACTAGGGCTTCCTTCCTTCCTTCCTAAGGTGGTTACACCCTTTCATGTAGGCCAGTCCATCACTCTGCCTACTTTCTACGCACCCTCACATCCTTCCCATGAGGAGGAGAGACTACACCGCCTGGACCCAAAAAGAGCGTTGGCATTCTACATCAATCGTACTAAAGATTTCCGGGTGGATGATCAACTCGTCATTGGGTATATGGGTGCGAAAAAAGGGAAGGCAGTGCAAAAGCGTACCATCTCTCGATGGGTGCTTCTTTGAATCAAAATATGCTACGCTTTGGCCAAAAAGCAACCTCCTGAAGGCTTGCGTGCTCATTCCACCAGAGCAACTGATGCTTCCACTGCATTAGCACGTGGAGTTCCTGTCCTGGATATCTGCCAGGCAGCTACGTGAGCGTCCCTGCACACGTTTGCTAAGCACTACTGCCTGGACAATCAGGTCCGTCGGGATGGCTATTTTGGTTGTTCGGTCCTGCAGGACTTCCTAGTATGATCGTGGTTCGCAGCCCACCACCGGGGATGGCATTGCTTGGGTATCTATTCTAAGGCAAGGAATCTGCAACTAGAAGTCTCTATCAGATGTACAAGTTACTTACCTTTGGTAACGAAATATCTGGTAGAGACCTATTCTAGTTGCAGATTCCTTACTGCCCACTCATCCTCCCCATTTGCAGACTGATTTCTAGGGACAGGGATTCCCCCTTTCAGGTTCTTAGCTCTGGCGCAACAATCTCAGTGTTCTTAGCGGCTCTGCGATTTGGCGTGGAAAGTCGTTAAAAGAAACTGACGTCACTGCACAAGGGCGGCGTCTATATACTCCTCCCGACGTCATCATGGCGACCACGCCAACGACGCCAGTGGAGTCAACGGACGCCACCTGCCGACACGCAAGGGTATTGCTCGAAGAAAAATCTCCAGATCCAGTCTGACGACTGGGGGAAATTCTAAGGTAAGGAATCAGCAACTAGAATATGTCTCTACCAGATATTTTGTTACCAAAGGTAAGTAACTTGTACAATTAGTTCAATGGAACAAAAACAAGACTAACCTAGAATGCATTAGGCTGACACACATCACTCCAGGATTGGAAACAGTGTCTCTAATGAGCTGGAGGGAGGCAGTCACACTAAATGGAGTGTCCCTGTATAGGAGCAGAGAGAGCAACTTCGTAAGCCAAGAATATAGCCATGTGAATTCAATGGTTGGGAGTGGACACAGATGGCTTCTGATGGATACAACTACCTGTGGATTCCTTACCTTATGAATTCTCCCAGTGTGCCAGCATTCAACAGAAACTTTTCTTTCCAGCTCTCCACGTCGACGAGAATATCGTAATAGCACAGCTTCACTCGTGTCGCCATCTAACGTCATCGGAGCCATAAGAAGTCCTCACCGGCGTGATGACGTCAGTTCCCTTTATTTTGTGCTTTAAGTGCTAACGGTTTCTAGCTCTCCGTAGCTTTCTTCAATGGTTGAGGGAAATTCTTGTAACGTGTTACTATGTTTCCAACGAGAAAGTCTGGTTTTAAACTTTGCAGCGAGTGCAGAGGTCACATGTCGGTGACGGATCCTCATCAAAACTATTTGTTGTATCTAAGTTTGGATCATGTCGTCACGGGTTGCTTGTCCTGTCAGAGCATGAATCCGAAGGCTCGGAAGAAGAGGTAGGAAAAAGCTCTTTCGTTCTAAAGCTAAGAAGGAGAAGAGGGAATGTCGTAGGTCAAAAACTCAGGACTCTTCGTCACATAGATCTTCAAAGTCCCACAAGAAGCGGCATCATCATAGAACTCAACACCGTTCATCCAGAGACAGTCTTAGATCGCCTTCACCAACTTTGAGATCACAACACCGTACGACTTAGGAAGTCATTCCCCCGTTATCTCCCCAGTCGAAGTCACCTGAGGCGTCTCCGTCGCTGGTGGAGATTTCTGCATCACCGACGAGCCTGGTGGCTCAATTTTCTCCAACATCCTCACATCAGGAGTTCGAGGTTAAGGAGTTATAGCAGACCCAACCTCAACAAGAGGAACAGGGCTATCCTGCCTTGCTGGCTCCAGTAGCGTATCCGTCCTTGTTCTTTAATGCTATGTTTAGCATATTCAATAAGCCAATGGTCCCCTCTGGTGCACCTGGAGGCCCCACGGGTCCATTAGCCTTCACGTTGGCGTTGCCAACACCATATAGGCAGGCTTCTTTTCTGCTCGCATCTGGTTCGGCATGATGATGACACCACTACCACCACAAATGCCGGTGCCTGCGATGGCGTTACCGACGTTTGACAGACCTCAAGCAGAGTCAGCTCAGTTTACTTCGGCGCAGAGTGTGGATCCTGCTCCTCTTCCAACTATGCCTTTGCAGGTGCTATCAATGTCACTGAACTCCTTGTTGACGCCACGTTTGGAGTCAAGATTTAGATAAAGGAGGGAAGCCTTACAGCTGCTGGAAGAGCAGCATTATCTATAGGAACAACAAGAGCAACACCTAGAAGAAGGTGAAATTCCTGTACGTTCTGATGAGGTCGAGGGACTCTGTGTGGCTAGTGGACTGGACACTTCCCCTGAGTGGGAACTTTTGTTGCCCGGAGGTGCAGTTTTGACTGAAATTTCAACCTACCACGGGGTTATCTGGAAAGAGGCAGAGCTTTTAGATCTATCTCTGCCCACTTCAGAACTGAAGATTAATATTCCAAGGGAAGTGCTGCATCCCACAACCTCATCTTCGTAACCTCTGCTTCCATTTAATAATGCTTTGACTGAGCCCATATTGGATATATGGGAAAAGCCAGTGACTACTCCGGCAGTTTCCAGGTCTATAGCCAGGAGATATAAAGTTGCTCCAGGGGACACAACATTTCTTTTTTTTTTTTTTTTAAATCTTTTTCTTTTTTAATAGTACCCCAAAAAAATCATAGATAAACATATGTATAGTTATCAAAAATCACAACAATAAATCTGCAAATCTTTTAACCACATAAAAAATATCTTGGTAAATTAGTCACTTATTGGCAAGCCATTCACCCAAAATCCCCCATATTTCTCGACCTTTTGTCTCCCTCTTTTCCCTTTTCGCTCATACAGGGCCTTTTCCAACTGATATACTGCAAGGAGATGATCTAGCCAATTCTGATATGTAGGGGGTGTTTGATCAAGCCATACCAAAGAAATACACAATCGATATACTGACATAACCATAAAAAGAAATTTACTAACAGTAGGCCCCTTTTGCTTTGTGACTCCTAATATAACTACCCCCGGTAATAACTCAATTTCTAATCCTACAACATCTTTAACAAACTGTTCCACTTTTCCTCGAAAATTCACTAGTTTTATACAAGTAGCAAACATATGGATTATATCCACGCCGTATTGCTGACATCTAGGGCAATGTATTCCTTGTTCCCGACCCCACTGTGCTAATTTCCCGGGCGTGATATACATGTCAAATATTGTTTTATAATGCTGTGCCTGGAGAGATGCTGACAACAGGGAGGTGCGCCCTAACTCTAGAGACTCATAGAAAGCCTCTTCTTCCACATTTAACTTGGCACTCCATTTTTGACTATGCTTCACCAGATCATCAGATAGGTTATCTGTCAATTCCGCGTATAATAATCGTATTGTATTCTTATCAGGTGAAATCATCTTTTCAAGTAAAGAATTCTTAACAAACCCTACTGGTCCACCAGTTTTTCGTAAGATAAAATCTCTTACTTGTAGATATTTGAAAAAGCTTGTTTGGGCTAATTCGAATTTCCCCCGAAGGCTTCCAAAAGCCATAATTGTAGAGTCCTCAATAAAATCCCCGAACCTTTGTATGTCCTGTTGATTCCACCACTCCATGATACTGTCGTGAAAAATCTCAGGGAGGAACATGTTGTCTTTGATCAGAGTGTAATAGTTATACCTTCCCAACCCACATTTCTTTCGCTACAGACCCCAAATTTTGGAAGCTGCCTGGAGGACTTTAAACCGAGTTTTCTTAAAGTAGCCTGGTTCCAGGAGCTTAAGCATCGCCCCTTTTGCAGCCGGGGCAATTAATACCTCATAAATACTAGGGACATATTCCCAATCATTTACCAGAGCTCCCCTTATAAACAATGATTGCATATATTGCATTGCAGCTGCCGTCTGATACAATTTAAAGTTGGGGAGGGACCATCCACCCTTTCCCCTTGAAAGTGTCATATATTTTCTTGCCCTGCGTATCTTACCATATGACCAAACAAACCGCATAATTAGCCGATCTAATTTCCTAAACCAAGATTTCTCAATCTCCAATGGAAATGCACGAAATACATATAGTACTTTAGGTAGAAACGTCATCTTTATCATATTACACTGCCCCATAATCGTCATATGCAAGTTATTCCATCTGCTGAAATTATATCTAGCGTGTTCTATAATAGGCAAATCAATCCCTAGGTACACTGCGTGCTCTACTTTCCGTGTATCTGACGATCTTCAATGTTCATTCATAACTATTTGTGTCTTGTCTCTGTTGAGGAGATAACCAGAGACTGTCCCGAAATTTTCTGCTGCATCCTCGATTTCTCTCAGGGCAAGATCTGGGTTTGCAGTTATAACAGCCACATCATCTGCATAAGCCACAATTTTTGTTGCCCACCCATAGCGAATAACTGGCTGTACATTAGCATTCTTTTCCAAAAATCGCAGGAAAGGATCTAGATATAGCGCGAATAATAAGGGTGAGCATGGACATCCTTGCCGTGTACCCCATCTAATCCTAAAGGGATGGGAGTGTTCTCCCCGATCTGTATGCTAGCACTCGGCTCACTATATAGCGCTTTAACAGCTGTGGTGAATCTTTTTCCTAAGCCATATATCCTTAATATATCCCAGAGATACTTCCAATTAACTCTGTCAAACGCTTTCTCTGCGTCCAATAGATTCATAGCCATAGGCTCTGCTGCCACATGCGTAGCATCGAATAATGCTGTAACCCTCCTTAAATGATCTGTTGTGTCCCTACCAGGACAAAACCATGTTGGTTACAGTTAACCAGCTTACAAATGCATCCAGACAGTCGAGTCGCTAATATTTTAGAATACATTTTTGCATCACTATTCATCAGGGTGATAGGGCGGTATGAGCTTAAGCTAACCGGGCTCCTCCCTTTCTTTAAAAATACCACAATATTAGCAGAGCCCCAGGACGGAGGGGGGTTACCTCCCAGCTGTACATGAATCATCAATTCCAACAAAACTGATGAGAGCACCTTCTTAAAATGTTTATATAACTCTAAAGGAATGCCATCTGGCCCCACAGCCTTCCCATTTGGAAGTGCCTCAAGTGCACCTAACATTTCCTCCACTGTCACCTCCTGTCCCAGTGCTCTTTGATCGTCTGCTGTAATCTGACTACACCTAGTCTGCATCAGCCAGTGACTATCGATGTGCTCCTGACCCATATTAGCCGCGTCGTATAAATCTGTGTAATATTTCTGGAAGGCTTCCATAATAGAGGCAGGTCTCGTAACTGTCAGCCCTGCCTTATTTTGTACTTGCGCGATTATGCCTGAAGGTGCCCTTTGGCGGACCCACATAGCTAATATATGCCCTACTTTCTCACTGCATTCATAACACTCACTTTGTTTTGTTGCTATTTTTCCTGCTAACCTCTCAGTTGAATAGTTCCCAAAGGCCATTTTTGCAATTGAAACCTGATGTAGGGCACCCTCGACCCCAACATCATTCCTAATAGCCCAGATAAGCTGCTTTTCTGCTGCCTGTAATTTGGTCCATAATTTGCTGCAGGATGTTCAAGGACATTTTCAAGAACTTTTACAGGATAGTCAAGCAGCAGCCAAACAAGTAATCCAGTCAGGCCTGGACACTGCAGACTGTCGCAAGAGCCAGGGGGCCATTGTAGGAAAGTACCATCTTGCCTGGCATGTTACCCCCATTTTTCACTGTATATATGTTGTTTTAGTTGTATGTGTCACTGGGACCCTGGTAACCCAGGGCCCCAGTGCTCATAAGTATGCCTGAATGTGTTACCTGTGTAGTGACTAACTGTCTCACTGAGGCTCTGCTAATCAGAACCTCAGTGGTTATGCTCTCTCATTTCTTTCCAAATTGTCACTAACAGGCTAGTGACCATTTTTACCAATTTACATTGGCTTACTGGAACACCCTTATAATTCCCTAGTATATGGTACTGAGGTACCCAGGGTATTGGGGTTCCAGGAGATCCCTATGGGCTGCAGCATTTCTTTTGCCACCCATAGGGAGCTCTGACAAATCTTACACAGGCCTGCCACTGCAGCCTGAGTGAAATAACGTCCACGTTATTTCACAGCCATTTTACACTGCACTTAAGTAACTTATAAGTCACCTATATGTCTAACCTTTACCTGGTAAAGGTTAGGTGCAAAGTTACTTAGTGTGAGGGCACCCTGGCACTAGCCAAGGTGCCCCCACATTGTTCAGAGCCAATTCCCTGAACTTTGTGAGTGCGGGGACACCATTACACGCGTGCACTACATATAGGTCACTACCTATATGTAGCTTCACAATGGTAACTCCGAATATGGCCATGTAACATGTCTATGATCATGGAATTGCCCCCCTCTATGCCATCCTGGCATAGTTGGCACAATCCCATGATCCCAGTGGTCTGTAGCACAGACCCTGGTACTGCCAAACTGCCCTTCCTGGGGTTTCACTGCAGCTGCTGCTGCTGCCAACCCCTCAGACAGGCAGCTGCCCTCCTGGGGTCCAGCCAGGCCTGGCCCAGGATGGCAGAACAAAGAACTTCCTCTGAGAGAGGGTGTGACACCCTCTCCCTTTGGAAAATGGTGTGAAGGCAGGGGAGGAGTAGCCTCCCCCAGCCTCTGGAAATGCTTTGTTGGGCACAGATGTGCCCAATTCTGCATAAGCCAGTCTACACCGGTTCAGGGGACCCCTTAGCCCTGCTCTGGCGCGAAACTGGACAAAGGAAAGGGGAGTGACCACTCCCCTGACCTGCACCTCCCCTGGGAGGTGTCCAGAGCTCCTCCAGTGTGCTCCAGACCTCTGCCATCTTGGAAACAGAGGTGCTGCTGGCACACTGGACTGCTCTGAGTGGCCAGTGCCACCAGGTGACGTCAGAGACTCCTTGTGATAGGCTCCTTCAGGTGTTGCTAGCCTATCCTCTCTCCTAGGTAGCCAAACCCTCTTTTCTGGCTATTTAGGGTCTCTGTCTCTGGGGAAACTTCAGATAACGAATGCAAGAGCTCATCCGAGTTCCTCTGCATCTCCCTCTTCACCTTCTGATAAGGAATCGACTGCTGACCGCTCTGGAAGCCTGCAAACCTGCAACATAGTAGCAAAGACGACTACTGCAACTCTGTAACGCTGATCCTGCCGCCTTCTCGACTGTTTTCCTGCTTGTGCATGCTGTGGGGGTAGCCTGCCTCCTCTCTGCACCAGAAGCTCCGAAGAAATCTCCCGTGGGTCGACGGAATCTTCCCCCTGCAACCGCAGGCACCAAAAAGCTGCATTACTGGTCCCTTGGGTCTCCTCTCAGCACGACGAGCGAGGTCCCTCGAATCCAGCGACTCTGTCCAAGTGACCCCCACAGTCCAGTGACTCTTCAGTCCAAGTTTGGTGGAGGTAAGTCCTTGCCTCACCTCGCTGGGCTGCATTGCTGGGAACCGCGACTTTGCAGCTACTCCGGCCCCTGTGCACTTCCGGCGGAAATCCTTTGTGCACAGCCAAGCCTGGGTCCACGGCACTCTAACCTGCATTGCACGACTTTCTAAGTTGGTCTCCGGCGACGTGGGACTTCTTTGTGCAACTTCAGCGAGCACCGTTTCACGCATCCTCGTAGTGCCTGTTTCTGGCACTTCTCCGGGTGCTACCTGCTTCAGTGAGGGCTCTTTGTCTTGCTCGACGTCCCCTCTCTCTTCAGGTCCAATTTGCGACCTCCTGGTCCCTCCTGGGCCCCGGCAGCGTCCAAAAACGCCAAACGCACGATTTGCGACTAGCAAGGCTTGTTGGCGTCCTTCCGGCGGGAAAACACTTCTGCACGACTCTCCAAGGCGAGAGGGATCCGTCCACCAAAGGGGAAGTCTCTAGCCCTTTTCGTTCCTGCAGAAACCTCAGCTTCTTCTGTCCAGTCGAAGCTTCTTTGCACCCGCAGCTGGCATTTCCTGGGCATCTGCCCATCTCCGACTTGCTTGGGACTTTTGGACTTGGTCCCCTTGTTCCACAGGTACCCTAGATTGGAAATCCACAGTTGTTGCATTGCTGGTTTGTGTCTTCCCTGCATTATTCCTCTAACACGACTATTTTGTCCTTAGGGGAACTTTAGTGCACTTTGCACTCACTTTTCAGGGTCTTGGGGAGGGTTATTTTTCTAACTCTCACTATTTTCTAATAGTCCCAGCGACCCTCTACAAGGTCACATAGGTTTGGGGTCCATTCGTGGTTCGCATTCCACTTTTGGAGTATATGGTTTGTGTTGCCCCTATCCCTATGTTTCCCCATTGCATCCTATTGTAACTATACATTGTTTGCACTGTTTTCTAAGACTATACTGCATATTTTTGCTATTGTGTATATATATCTTGTGTATATTTCCTATCCTCTCACTGAGGGTACACTCTAAGATACTTTGGCATATTGTCATAAAAATAAAGTACCTTTATTTTTAGTATAACTGTGTATTGTGTTTTCTTATGATATTGTGCATATGACACTAAGTGGTACTGTAGTAGCTTCACACGTCTCCTAGTTCAGCCTAAGCTGCTCTGCTAAGCTACCATTATCTATCAGCCTAAGCTGCTAGACACCCTATACACTAATAAGGGATAACTGGGCCTGGTGCAAGGTGCGTACCCCTTGGTACTCACTACAAGCCAGTCCAGCCTCCTACATTGGTTGTGCAGTGGTGGGATAAGTGCTTGAGACTACTTACCACTCTTGTCATTGTACTTTTCATAAGAGAAAAATATACAAAACAAGGTCAGTGTATATACACATAGCCAAAAAGTTTTGCATTTCCTCTTTTCACTCTTTTCTAAGTGCTGAAAAGTACTCCTAAACTTTCAAAAAGTTCTTAAAAGTTTAAAAAGTTTTTTTCTGTCTTTCCAAAAAGTTCTGAAAACTTTTTTCTCTTTTTCTATCACTTTAACTCTCTCTAAAAAAAAATGTCTGGCACAGGCCAAAGTGTTGATCTGTCCAAACTTGCATATGACAACCTTAGCTGGAAAAGAGCAAGGAGTCTCTGTATAGAGAGAGGTTTGAGTGTAGGGAAGAATCCTTCCTTGGAACTGTTACTTAACATGCTTAGAGAACAGGATAAGGCCATAGGTGCCCCATCTGTTGAAAAAGTACCTAATAGTTCTCAATCTGATTCAGGGACTCCCCCAGGAAAAGATTCAGGAAAGAAACTTCCTAGCCTGCCCATTACTAGACAATCTAGCATAGATGGTAATGATGATGAGCCACACCAAATAAATAGTGTTGTCTCACATCATAGCAAAAGCATTTATTCTCACCATACTGGTAGTAATGTTTCTGTAAACCAAGCTGTTAGGGTGCCTTCTGTAAGGGACAGGTCTCCTTCTGTTCATTCCCATCATAGCTCTGTTTCTAGAAATGTCCCTCCCACCAACCCTGATGACAGAATGTTAGAGAGGGAACTCAATAAGTTGAGGGTGGAACAAACCAGAATGAAGCTTAAAAAGCAACAGCTGGATTTGGATAGACAGTCTTTTGAATTAGAGAAGGAAAGCCAGAAGTTGGGTTTAGATACCCATGGTGGCAGCAGCAGTATTCCCCATAGTCATCCTGCAAAAGAGCATGATTCCAGGAATCTGCACAAGATAGTTCCCCCTTATAAGGAGGGGGATGACATTAACAAGTGGTTTGCTGCACTTGAGAGGGCCTGTGTTGTACAGGATGTCCCTCAAAGGCAGTGGCCTGCTATCCTATGGCTATCATTTAGTGGAAAAGGTAGGGATAGGCTCCTTACTGTGAAAGAAAATGATGCTAATAATTTCCAAGTTCTTAAGAATGCACTCCTGGATGGTTATGGCTTAACCACTGAACAGTACAGGATAAAGTTCAGAGAGACCAAAAAGGAGTCTTCACAAGACTGGGTTGATTTCATTGACCAGGCAGTGAAGGCCTTGGAGGGGTGGTTACATGGCAGTAAAGTTACTGATTATGACAGCCTGTATAACCTAATCCTGAGAGAGCATATTCTTAATAATTGTGTGTCTGATTTGTTGCACCAGTACTTGGTGGACTCTGATCTGACCTCTCCCCAAGAATTGGGAAAGAAGGCAGACAAATGGGTCAGAACAAGAGTGAACAGAAAAGTTCATACAGGGGGTGACAAAGATGGCAACAAAAAGAAGGATGGTAAGTCTTCTGACAAGGGTGGGGACAAATCTAAAAATGAGTCTTCATCAGGCCCACAAAAACACTCTGGTGGGGGTGGTGGGCCCAAATCCTCCTTTAATCAGAACAAGGAAAAGAAACCATGGTGCTATTTATGTAAAATAAAAGGCCATTGGACAACAGATCCCAGTTGTCCAAAGAAAGGCACCACTGCTCCTACCACTACAACCCCTACTGCTACACCTAGTGTCCCTACTAATAGCAATGGTGGTGGGAGCAAACCTACTAATAGCCAATCCAAGGGAGTAGCTGGGCTCACTTTTGGTAATTTAGTTGGGGTGGGTCTGATTAGGGAGACCACAGAGGCTACTTTAGTCTCTGAAGGGGCTATTGATTTAGCCACTTTGGTTGCTTGCCCCCATAACTTGGAGAAGTACAAACAACTAACCCTAATAAATGGTGTTGAGGTCCAGGCCTACAGGGACACAGGTGCCAGTGTCACAATGGTGATTGAGAAACTGGTGCACCCTGAACAACACATACTTGGACACCAGTACCAAGTAACCGATGCTCACAACATAACACAAAGCCACCCCATGGCTGTTGTAAATCTCAACTGGGGGGGGGTAACTGGTCCAAAGAAAGTTGTGGTAGCTTCAGATTTACCTGTAGACTGTCTATTAGGGAATGATTTGGAGACATCAGCTTGGTCAGATGTGGAGTTGGAGGCCCATGCAGCAATGCTGGGCATTCCAGGGCATATTTTTGCTTTGACAAGGGCTCAGGCCAAAAAGCAAAAAGGACAGGGAAGCTTGGATCCTGGAACAATGGACCAAGTGCTCCCTAAAGCTAGGGCTAGTAGAAGCAAACCACTTCCTACTATCCCTCCCTCTACAGTGGATTCAACTTCTGAGGAAGAAGAATTCCCTCCCTGTGCAGAACCTACACCAGAGGAGCTGGAAGCAGACACTGCTGAGCTTTTGGGTGAAGGGGGGCCTGCCAGAGAGGAGCTGAGTGTGGCACAGCAAACCTGTCCCACATTAGAGGGTCTCAGACAGCAAGCTGTCAAACAGGCTAATGGGGATGTCAGTGACTCTCACAGAGTTTACTGGGAGGACAACCTCTTGTACACTGAGCAGAGGGATCCTAAACCTGGAGCTGCCAGGAGATTAGTGATTCCTCAGGAGTACAGAAAGTTCCTCCTAACACTGGCACATGACATTCCCTTAGCTGGGCATCTAGGACAAATGAAAACTTGGGACAGGCTTGTTCCCCTGTTTCATTGGCCTAGGATGTCTGAGGACACAAAGGAATTTTGTAAGTCCTGTGAAACCTGTCAAGCCAGTGGCAAGACAGGTGGCACCCCAAAGGCACCCCTTATCCCACTGCCTGTGGTTGGGGTTCCCTTTGAAAGGGTAGGGGTTGACATAGTTGGCCCCCTTGACCCTCCTACTGCTTCAGGCAATAGGTTTATCTTGGTGGTAGTGGACCATGCCACAAGATATCCTGAAGCAATTCCTTTAAGGACCACTACAGCACCTGCAGTGGCAAAGGCCCTCCTGGGAATATTTTCCAGGGTGGGCTTCCCAAAGGAAGTAGTATCAGACAGAGGAAGCAATTTCATGTCTGCATACTTAAAGGCCATGTGGAAGGAGTGTGGTGTAACGTACAAGTTCACAACACCCTATCATCCACAAACAAATGGACTGGTGGAGAGATTTAATAAAACTCTCAAAGGCATGATTATGGGACTCCCTGAAAAACTCCGCAGGAGATGGGATATCCTTCTACCATGCCTCCTTTTTGCCTACAGGGAGGTACCCCAGAAAGGAGTGGGCTTCAGCCCCTTTGAACTTCTTTTTGGACACCCTGTTAGGGGTCCACTCACACTTGTAAAGGAGGGTTGGGAACAACCTTTAAAAGCTCCTAAACAGGATATTGTGGACTATGTACTTGGCCTCAGATCAAGGATGGCTGAGTACATGAAAAAGGCCAGTAAAAACCTTCAGGCCAGCCAAGAGCTCCAGAAGCAATGGCATGATCAGAAGGCTGTTTTGGTTCAGTACCAACCAGGGCAGAAAGTGTGGGTCTTGGAGCCTGTAGCCCCAAGAGCACTCCAAGATAAATGGAGTGGACCCCACACAATTGTTGAAAAGAAGGGTGAAGTCACCTACTTGGTTGACTTAGGCACTGCCAGGAGTCCCCTTAGGGTGCTCCATGTCAACCGCCTGAAACCCTACCATGACAGGGCTGATCTCACCCTGCTCATGGCAACTGATGAGGGACAGGAAGAAGACAGTGATCCTCTACCTGATCTCTTCTCTTCCACAGAACAAGATGCTCTTGTGGAAGGTGTAGTTTTGGCAGATTGTCTTACTGCTGAGCAGAAAGACCATTGCATAAATCTCCTAGGACAATTTTCAGAACTCTTCTCTACTGTGCCAGGCACCACTTCTTGGTGTGAGCACACTATAGATACTGGAGACAGTTTACCTGTCAAAAGTAAGATCTATAGGCAGCCTGACCATGTCAGGGACTGCATAAAGTAAGAAGTTCAGAAAATGTTGGAACTAGGAGTGGTTGAGCACTCTGACAGTCCATGGGCTTCTCCTGTGGTACTGGTACCAAAACCCAATTCTAAAGATGGTAAGAAGGAAATGCGGTTTTATGTAGACTATAGAGGTCTCAACTTAGTAACCAAAACTGATGCTCACCCTATACCCAGGGCAGATGAGCTTATAGATACACTGGCATCTGCCAAGTATCTAAGCACTTTTGATTTGACTGCAGGGTATTGGCAGATCAAATTATCAGAAGATGCTAAATCTAAGACTGCATTTTCTACCATTGGAGGACATTACCAGTTTACTGTAATGCCTTTTGGTTTGAAAAATGCACCTGCCACTTTTCAGAGGTTGGTGAACACAGTCCTGCAAGGGCTGGAAGCTTTCTGTGCAGCATATTTGGACGATATAGCTGTCTTTAGCTCCAGCTGGGATGATCACCTGGTCCACCTATGGAAAGTTTTGGAGGCCCTGCAAAAGGCAGGCCTCACTATCAAGGCTTCAAAGTGCCAGATAGGGCAGGGTAAGGTGGTTTATCTGGGACACCTTGTTGGTGGGGAACAGATTGCACCACTTCAGGGGAAAATCCAAACAATTATTGATTGGGTTCCCCCTACCACTCAGACTCAGGTGAGAGCCCTCCTAGGCCTCACTGGGTACTACAGGAGGTTCATTAAGAACTATGGCTCCATTGCAGCCCCTCTTAATGACCTCACATCCAAGAAAATGCCTAAAAAGGTATTATGGACAGCAAACTGTCAGAAAGCTTTTGAGGAGCTGAAGCAGACCATGTGCTCTGCACCTGTCCTGAAAAGCCCTTGTTACTCTAAAAAATTCTATGTCCAAACTGATGCATCTGAATTAGGAGTAGGGGCAGTCCTATCACAACTTAATTCTGAGGGCCAGGATCAACCTGTTGCTTTTATTAGTAGGAGATTGACCCCTAGAGAAAAGCGTTCGTCTGCCATTGAGAGGGAGGCCTTTGCTGTGGTCTGGGCTCTGAAGAAGTTGAGACCATACCTGTTTGGCACTCACTTCATTGTTCAGACAGACCACAAACCTCTACTTTGGCTAAAACAAATGAAAGGTGAAAATCCTAAATTGTTGAGGTGGTCCATATCCCTACAGGGAATGGACTATACAGTGGAACATAGACCTGGGAGTAGCCACTCCAATGCAGATGGACTCTCCAGATATTTCCACTTAGACAATGAAGACTCATCAGGTCATGCCTAGTCTTATTGTCCTTCGTTTGGGGGGGGGTTGTGTAGGAAAGTACCATCTTGCCTGGCATGTTACCCCCATTTTTCACTGTATATATGTTGTTTTAGTTGTATGTGTCACTGGGACCCTGGTAACCCAGGGCCCCAGTGCTCATAAGTGTGCCTGAATGTGTTACCTGTGTAGTGACTAACTGTCTCACTGAGGCTCTGCTAATCAGAACCTCAGTGGTTATGCTCTCTCATTTCTTTCCAAATTGTCACTAACAGGCTAGTGACCATTTTTACCAATTTACATTGGCTTACTGGAACACCCTTATAATTCCCTAGTATATGGTACTGAGGTACCCAGGGTATTGGGGTTCCAGGAGATCCCTATGGGCTGCAGCATTTCTTTTGCCACCCATAGGGAGCTCTGACAAATCTTACACAGGCCTGCCACTGCAGCCTGAGTGAAATAACGTCCACGTTATTTCACAGCCATTTTACACTGCACTTAAGTAACTTATAAGTCACCTATATGTCTAACCTTTACCTGGTAAAGGTTAGGTGCAAAGTTACTTAGTGTGAGGGCACCCTGGCACTAGCCAAGGTGCCCCCACATTGTTCAGAGCCAATTCCCTGAACTTTGTGAGTGCGGGGACACCATTACACGCGTGCACTACATATAGGTCACTACCTATATGTAGCTTCACAATGGAAACTCCGAATATGGCCATGTAACATGTCTATGATCATGGAATTGCCCCCTCTATGCCATCCTGGCATAGTTGGCACAATCCCATGATCCCAGTGGTCTGTAGCACAGACCCTGGTACTGCCAAACTGCCCTTCCTGGGGTTTCACTGCAGCTGCTGCTGCTGCCAACCCCTCAGACAGGCAGCTGCCCTCCTGGGGTCCAGCCAGGCCTGGCCCAGGATGGCAGAACAAAGAACTTCCTCTGAGAGAGGGTGTGACACCCTCTCCCTTTGGAAAATGGTGTGAAGGCAGGGGAGGAGTAGCCTCCCCCAGCCTCTGGAAATGCTTTGTTGGGCACAGATGTGCCCAATTCTGCATAAGCCAGTCTACACCGGTTCAGGGGACCCCTTAGCCCTGCTCTGGCGCGAAACTGGACAAAGGAAAGGGGAGTGACCACTCCCCTGACCTGCACCTCCCCTGGGAGGTGTCCAGAGCTCCTCCAGTGTGCTCCAGACCTCTGCCATCTTGGAAACAGAGGTGCTGCTGGCACACTGGACTGCTCTGAGTGGCCAGTGCCACCAGGTGACGTCAGAGACTCCTTGTGATAGGCTCCTTCAGGTGTTGCTAGCCTATCCTCTCTCCTAGGTAGCCAAACCCTCTTTTCTGGCTATTTAGGGTCTCTGGGGAAACTTCAGATAACGAATGCAAGAGCTCATCTGAGTTCCTCTGCATCTCCCTCTTCACCTTCTGATAAGGAATCGACTGCTGACCGCGCTGGAAGCCTGCAAACCTGCAACATAGTAGCAAAGACGACTACTGCAACTCTGTAACGCTGATCCTGCCGCCTTCTCGACTGTTTTCCTGCTTGTGCATGCTGTGGGGGTAGCCTGCCTCCTCTCTGCACCAGAAGCTCCGAAGAAATCTCCCGTGGGTCGACGGAATCTTCCCCCTGCAACCGCAGGCACCAAAAAGCTGCATTACCGGTCCCTTGGGTCTCCTCTCAGCACGACGAGCGAGGTCCCTCGAATCCAGCGACTCTGTCCAAGTGACCCCCACAGTCCAGTGACTCTTCAGTCCAAGTTTGGTGGAGGTAAGTCCTTGCCTCACCTCGCTGGGCTGCATTGCTGGGAAGCGCGACTTTGCAGCTACTCCGGCCCCTGTGCACTTCCGGCGGAAATCCTTTGTGCACAGCCAAGCCTGGGTCCACGGCACTCTAACCTGCATTGCACGACTTTCTAAGTTGGTCTCCGGCGACGTGGGACTTCTTTGTGCAACTTCGGCGAGCACCGTTTCACGCATCCTCGTAGTGCCTGTTTCTGGCACTTCTCCGGGTGCTACCTGCTTCAGTGAGGGCTCTTTGTCTTGCTCGACGTCCCCTCTCTCTTCAGGTCCAATTTGCGACCTCCTGGTCCCTCCTGGGCCCCGGCAGCGTCCAAAAACGCCAAACGCACGATTTGCGACTAGCAAGGCTTGTTGGCGTCCTTCCGGCGGGAAAACACTTCTGCACGACTCTCCAAGGCGAGAGGGATCCGTCCACCAAAGGGGAAGTCTCTAGCCCTTTTTGTTCCTGCAGAAACCTCAGCTTCTTCTGTCCAGTCGAAGCTTCTTTGCACCCGCAGCTGGCATTTCCTGGGCATCTGCCCATCTCCGACTTGCTTGTGACTTTTGGACTTGGTCCCCTTGTTCCACAGGTACCCTAGATTGGAAATCCACAGTTGTTGCATTGCTGGTTTGTGTCTTCCCTGCATTATTCCTCTAACACGACTATTTTGTCCTTAGGGGAACTTTAGTGCACTTTGCACTCACTTTTCAGGGTCTTGGGGAGGGTTATTTCTCTAACTCTCACTATTTTCTAATAGTCCCAGCGACCCTCTACAAGGTCACATAGGTTTGGGGTCCATTCGTGGTTCGCATTCCACTTTTGGAGTATATGGTTTGTGTTGCCCCTATCCCTATGTTTCCCCATTGCATCCTATTGTAACTATACATTGTTTGCACTGTTTTCTAAGACTATACTGCATATTTTTGCTATTGTGTATATTTCCTATCCTCTCACTGACGGTACACTCTAAGATACTTTGGCATATTGTCATAAAAATAAAGTACCTTTATTTTTAGTATAACTGTGTATTGTGTTTTCTTATGATATTGTGCATATGACACTAAGTGGTACTGTAGTAGCTTCACACGTCTCCTAGTTCAGCCTAAGCTGCTCTGCTAAGCTACCATTATCTATCAGCCTAAGCTGCTAGACACCCTATACACTAATAAGGGATAACTGGGCCTGGTGCAAGGTGCAAGTACCCCTTGGTACTCACTACAAGCCAGTCCAGCCTCCTACAGCCATCACTTGTCACCGGGAGGCATGTGTGGCTTAGAGGTACTGTCTTTTCATTGGATGTACAATCAACATTAATGGACCTCCCTTTTCATGGTGCCAGGCTGTTTGGGGTAAAGGCAGACTGGGCCCTGGACAGATTTAAGGATAGCAGAGCCACTTCAAAATATTTGGGCCTTCAGTCGTCTTCATCATCTGATAGGCCATTCCAGAAATTCAAAGGGTTTGGTTGTGGCTCATCCTTTCATGGAAGACAGCAGTTTCAAGTCCATCAGCCTTTTCGATCCCCTCTACAGGTCCTATAGAAGTCATGGACTTAGATCAAGAGGTGCCGCCCGGCAGCCTTCCTCCTCCTCCTCCTCCTCCTCCTCCTCCTCCTTCTCTTCCTCCTCCTCCTTCTCTTCATCCTCTGCAGGAAACCAGTCAGGGAAGCAACCCTAGTTCTCTCCCCTTCCTCCAGCATGTGTTGCCCTTAGGGAGAAGATTGTTACATTTTCTAAAGGAATGAGAGTCAATAACATCAGACTCATGGGTGTTAAGTATTGTGAGAAAAGGTTATGACCTTCCCTTTCAGGAGATTCCTCCTCCCTTCCCTCCCAGTCATTCCTTTTCCTCAGAAGAGCATCATCTGTTGCTTCAACAGGAGGTGCAGAGTCTTCTGTTAAAGGTTGCAGTGGAGTTGGTTCTGGAGAAGGAAAGGGGTCAGGGATGTTCAAGGTATTTCCTGATTCTTAAGAAGGATGGTCGTTGTCGTTTGATGCCCATCACGGACCTGAGGATTTTGAATTGGTTCCTCAAACAGGAAATGTTTAAAATGCTGACCCTAGCACAGGTGCTTCTTGCGTTTGACAAGGAAGACTGGATGGTGTCTATTGACTTGCAGGATGGGTATTTCCACATCCACATTCTGAAGTCACACAGGAAGTATCTCCGGTTCGTGGTAGGGCCATAATACTACCAGTTTGTGGTCCTTCCTTTTGGTATTACTTCCGCACCTCGAGTCTTCACAAAGGTGGTGGCAGTACATATCCGAAGGTAGGGAATATCAGTATTCCCTTACCTGGGCGAATGGCTGATCAAAGCCAAGTCCCCAGAGTTAGTGGTGCACCATTTGCAGGTGACAACCCAGTTGTTGTTCAACCTGGGCATTTCTTTGAACATGCCCGAATCTGTATGGCTGAGTCCCAACTGGAATGGCATGGGTAGCAAAAAAATAACAATGGATTTAGATCTCTGTACTGGGGGTGAATGTTTGACATTGTTCAGCATTCCGTCCATCACTTGTTCTTTTTGCAAATTTCACCTGGAGCTCTCTCAGTGCCTCCTGTTCATAGGGTCAGTACTGGACACAACATTAAATCAGGCCCATCCTCCTCCCCACATGATTCAGAACAAACAGGCGATGATTCCAATGTTTCAAAAAGGAGCGGTTGTTCCAGTCCTAAAGGTCCTATGCCTGCTCGGTCTGTTCGCTTCCTGCAGTCTGTTGGTCATTCACACATGTTGACACATGAGGGCTCTACAGTGGTGTCTCCGCAAGCAGTGGTTTCAACACAAAGGGGATCTCAAGGAGTCGATAATGATCTCCAGAGACGCTGCAATGGATCTGCGATGGTGGCATGTGCACGGCAACCTGTCTCAAGGAAGGCCATTTTCACTTCCACCTCCGGTGACCCGATCATAACGGATGCTTCCACTCTAGGGACGGGAGCTCATCTTGGGGAGCTGGAGATCAAGGGCCTTTGGTCTCCAGTAGAACAGATGTTTCACATCAATCTGTTGGAGTTGCGGGCAATACTTCTGGCTCTCAAGGCCTTCCTCCCATCCATTTGCGGTCAGTAGATACAACTCTTGACAGACCACACTACCGCAGTGTGGTATATCAACAAACAGGGAGGAGGAGGGTTGTAACTTCTCTGAAGAGAGGCTCTGCGGCCCTGGTTCTGGGCTCAGGAACATCAGATTTGCGTAGTGGCAAACCATTTGGCCATAGTTCTGAACGTATGTGTGGACAGTCTCAGTCGGCGCTTTTCGGACCATCACGAGTGGCATCTTTATCTGGAGGAAGTTCTTCACATCTTCCAGTTGTGGGGAATGCTTGGAGAGACCTTTTTGCCACTCAAGAGAACGTGCACTGCCCATCTTTCTTCAGCCTCCAGTATCCGATGCAGGGGGCATTGAGGGACACGTTTCAACTGAGCTGGAGCAATCAGCTTCTTTGCGCATTTCCCCCATACCTTTGATTCCTCTAGATCTGAGGAAGCTTTGCCAAGACGGGCCCAGGTCATATTAATAGCCCTGGATTGGCCAAGAAGGGTGTGGTACACAGACCACCTTCACTTCTCGCTGTGCTGTCCGCTCCATCTCCCTCTCAGGGCAGACCTCCTCTTGCAGGGGCAGGTTCTACACCCCCACCTCCAGAGCCTGCACCTTCATGCCTGGAGAATGAAGGGGCAATCTGAGTTTTTTTTCTCTTTCCCCTGAAGTGGTGGATGTTATTTTATCAGCCAAGCCACACTCCACCAAGATTGTCTGTGCTGGCAGATGGGCAAAATCTGTTAGTTGGTGTGAGGGGAGACGCATCAACCCTTTAAAGGCCCATTTGTCTGATGTTTTGGGGTTTTCTCTATCCTTAGTGTGACAAGGATGCGCTGTGGCAACAGTATAGGGCTATCTCGTCGCACTGTTGGCTATTTGTCTTCCTGGTCAATCCTCTTTGTTTAAGTCCCCTATAGTTCTTAGATTCCTTAAGGGTTTAACAAACAAGTTTCTTCCCACTCCATTCGTTATGCCTCAGTGGGATTTGAATATGGTATTGACTTTTTTGATGGGTTCATCATTTGAACCAATGCATAGTTGCACACTGACGCTCCTTACTTAAAAAAAAAAAAAAAAAAACATCTTGACAGCCATCACGTTGGCTAGATGTGTGAGTGAGCTGCAAGCTCCTAGTATAAAACCCCCTTACACTACATTCCATGCGGGTAAGGTGGTTTTGAGAATCCAGGGCAGCTTTTCTGCCAAAGGTAGTTGCACTCTTTCATCTGGGGCAGACCACAACACTTCCATCTTTTTATCCTCCTCCCCACCTGTAGGAAGTTGGCTCTGTATATACTATCTCAAAGTAAGAGATAGCGTGCACAGAGTCCAAGGGTTCCCCTTAGAGGTAAGATAGTGGCAAAATTAGATAATTCTAATGCTCTATTTTGTGGTAGTGTGGTCGAGCAGTAGGCTTATCAGAGGGTAGTGTTAAGCATTTGTTGTACACACACAGGCAATAAATGAGGAACACACACACTCAAAGACTTAACTCCTGGGGCACGGGGGCTTCTCGGGCAAGCCACTGACTGGGCTAGGCAGAGGGTCGCCTGGTGGTCGCTCCTGCACTGAGGTTCAGTTCCTTCTGGTCCTGGGGGCTCCAGGTGCAGTGCTTGGTCCAGGCGTCGGGTCCCTTGTTACAGGCAGTCGCGGTCAGGGGGAGCCTCTGGATTCTCTCTGCATGCGCCACTGTGAGGGTCCAGGGGGGTCGTCTCAGGCTACTCACAAGGTAGCAGTCGTCTGGGAGTCCTCCCTGTGGTGTTGGTTCTCTGGATCTCGAGCTGGGGGCATCGGATGCAGAGGGTGAAGTTTCACGCTTCCGGTGGGAAGCGTGAGGTCTTCGAAAGTTGAAGAAAAGTTGCAATATTGTTGCTGTTTGTTGAGCAGAGCCGCTGCTCACTGGAGTTTCTTGGTCCTTCGGTTCAGGACAGTCCTCTGAAGCTTCAGAGGTCGCTGGTCCCTGTTGGATGCGTCACTGTTGCAGTTTTTCCAATTCGGGAGACAGGCCGGTAGGGCTGGGGCCAAAGCAGTTGTCATCTCCGTCGTCTCTGCAGGGCTTTCAGGTCAGCAGTCCTTCTTCTTGGTTCAGGTTGCAGGAATCTGATTTCCTGGGTCCTTTGAGGCTCACCGCCAGGTGTTACAGTTCTTGCAGGGGGAGGTGAGAAGCACCTCCACCCAGTACAGGCTTTGTTCCTGGCCAGAGTGACAAGGGCACTCTCCCCATGTGGCCAGCAACTTGTCTGGTTTGTGGCAGGCTGGCAGAAACTGGTCAGCCTAACACTAGACATTGGAGTGGTATTCAGGGGGCATCTCTAAGATGCCCTCTGGGTGCATTTTACAGTAAATTGCACACTAGCACCAGTGTGCATTTATTGTGCTGAGAAGTTTGATACCAAACTTCCCAGTTTTCAGCGTAGCCATTATGGAACTATGGAGTTTGTGTGTGACAAACTCCCAGACCATATACTCTTATGGCTACCCCGCACTTACAATGTCTAAGGTTTTGCTTAGACACTGTAGGGGCATAGTGCTCATGCACATATGCCCTCATCTGTGGTATAGTGCACCCTACCTTAGGGCTGTAAGGCCTGCTAGAGGGGTGACTTACCTATGCCACAGGCAGTGTGAGGTCGGCATGGCACTCTGAGGGGAGTGCCATGTCGACTTAGTCATTTTCTCCCCACCAGCACACACAAGCTGTGAGGCAGTGTGCATGTGCTGAGTGAGGGGTCCCCAGGGTGGCATAAGACATGCTGCAGCCCTTGGAGACCTTCCCTGGCATCAGGGCCCTTGGTACCAGGGGTACCAGTTACAAGGGACTTATCTGAGTGCCTGGGCTGTGCCAATTGTGGAAGCAAAGGTACAGTTTAGGGAAAGAACACTGGTGCTGGGGCCTGGTTAGCAGGGTCCCAGCACACTTTCAATTAAAACTTAGCATCAGCCAAAGGCAAAAAAGTTATGCCAAGGAGGCATTTCCTTACAACGTCTGTATATAAAGGTGTGTGTGTGTGTGTGTGTGTATATGTGTGTGTGTGTATATATATATATATATATATATATATATATATATATTTTGAGTTGCACATGCTGTGCTTGTGCTGTCGGTATTCACCCACTCACCTCGAAGGCACGCTAAAAAAGTGGGTGGAACTGACGTCACCACGTTGGCGAGGACTTCTTATGGCTCCGATAATGTCAGATGGAGTCGTGAGCGGAGCCATGCTATTATGAAGTCCTCATTGACGTGGAGAGCTGGAAACAAAAGTTTCTGTTGAATGCTGGCGCATTGGGAGAATTCGTAATGTGAGAAATCCAAAGGTAGCTACTGTATCCACCAGAAAAAAGCATTACTGAAGGTAAGTAACTTGTTCTTCTTACCCATTAAGCTAAAACCAAAGTTGTTTAGAAGGTTAGAGCTACAAAATGCTGAGGTACATTGTAAATCCATCCGAGCCCCCTGCCAGCATCCAAAACATATAGCAAACAATTTCCAGATTAATTGACAGAAAAAACTGGCAAGGGGCAAAACCAGTTATTCTGAAAGAAAAGAAAGAAAAGGCTCAGAGGAAAAAAAATAAAAAATAGCCGCATTTTCTCCAAATCTAGGGACACACATGATTGCAGTAAGGAAAATAAACTTTGCTAAGAGGATCAATCAGTACTTTATCCAAAGGTTCGAAAGTGGCTTACTGCAGAGCCTTAAGCACTAAGGAAAAATCCCATGAAGGTGCACGTGTGTGAACCCTGGGTCTAGATAAATAAAAATTGTTTAGGAGGCAACAAGCAAATTCTGGAAATTAGCCCAATACGTTTTCTGGATTTATCCTGAATAAAGCCCGAGCTGGGTGCACCCTTGGCCTTTAGGTATCAAAGACTTAGTCAACGTAGAAACTTAGACAGAGAATCCAGTGGACCATTACTTTACTTGAACCTCCTGCAAACTAAAAGGAAATGGTGCATTAGGGTAGTGATAAGTCCTGTGAAACTCGCAGGAGCATTTCTTATTAGTAGGTTCCAAACCCTCTTTAAACATGAACAGACACACTGAAGAATATGAACTAAGAATATATGTTCTTAATTTTTTTTTTTTAAATAACAAGGTTAAAATCCTATCCTAGTGCATAAAATATAAGTGGCAGTAACTATAAGAACAAGTAAGACAGTGGTAATACCAGTGGTTGTCAGGCTAAATAAAAGGAACATTTGCAACATCATCATGGTAATTCTGCATATGTCCTCCAACCCCTCATTTGCGGTCTTTAGCTAAACCACTTTAGTACCAGAAGAAGCCAGTAAGTATTGCTAGATGGCCTCGGACCCGCATACCTTAATAGAACAATAAAGATGTTGTTTAGCAAAAATGGAGTCCTGGCCTCTCCACCTGCTCCCAGCAGTTCCGGTACTCTAGCAAAAGCCAAAAAGACTGTATGGCCTTTTGAAGGCGACAGCCAGTATCCTAATTTTTGAAGATGTTTGCAGCTCCTGTTCCAAACCTCAATCTCTAACTAACTCATTTGCATGGGTTTTACCTCCCTTTTGGGGCTCTTCTATTAAATGCTATTAGGAATAACAATCAACATACTATCTCTTATTGAACGTTACTGAGAACAGCAGTCAATATGACATTTCCCCTGCTTACTGGTATATCATGGACTATTGACATGTAGATATGAAACGTGGCACAAATACATTAAACAGTATGAAGCACCTTTAAATACTTATGCAGTGTATTGGGGTGGGGTGGGTTGCATTGGGGTGTGGTGGATTGAAGTGAGGTGGAATGGAGTGGGGTAGAATGGGTGGATTGGATTACGTGGGATGGACTGGATGGGATTGCAGTGGGGTGGATTGGATTGGGGTGGATTATATTGAACTACGGTAGGGTGGATTGTTTTGGAGTGGGGTGGAATTGATTGGAGTGGATTTGATGGGGTGCATTGGAGTGAGTGGTTTGAATTGGAGTGTGGTGCAGTTGATTGGAGTAGGGTGGATTTGACTGGTCAGGGGTAGAGTGGATTGGGGTGGGGTGGATTGGGGTGTACTGCACTATTACGTGTTGAAGCATAATTTCAGAAATTACATATAAGAAAGAAACAATGTCATTTTGCAATATTTAGAGCAAGATAATAGTCCTCTTTTGAGAACAGCACCCACAAACAAATCAAAAACACCAGATGATGGATGGAATGCAGAACAAATCAAACATTCACCCCCCAGTCACAGATCTGGGTTTAATCCATCAGTTTATTTGCTCGCCATGCCATTCCAGTTTGGACCCAGCCATATGCAAATCAGTCTTGACCCTCCTCTTCATGGGAACATCCCAGCCCGAACTGCCATGCCAAAAAAAAAAAAAAAAAAACATGAGTGCAAAGTGAGAAAGGAAGAGATGGCAAAATAAGAGAAAGTTTACTTAAGAAAACAGCACTTTGCAATTTTGTGTGTCCTGCTTGCTAAGTTTTTGCCAGTCACATGTCTTCTGTTTGCAGGACACTAGAAGTTGAAAAGCAAAATAGTAGTACCTCAGTCATGTCGGGAGCAGTGGACAGTCACTAATTAAATTGAATCAATCAGTGCTTGGTCCCTGCTCCATAGAAGGGAATTGAGGCCTGCAGTGACCAATTACGCAGCTGTAAAGAAGAGTGTCACGCAAGACATCAAATGGTAAACAAGTGGCGGGCTGCAAGCCCTTAATGTTAACAACAGTGTCTCGCTAGTGCATGCTTTCGCAGGCTCGACCCTAAAAAGGGGACAGGGTGGATGTAAACAAAAAGCCCTGAGGCCAAAGAGAGGATAAAATACCTATCCACATAGCCCTGGGATCCCTCCCCGAAGAAAAAAACAAGCACAGGTATGAGGTTTATGAGGATACAAAGAAGTCTATAAGTGGAACCCCAAATCTCTTGAAAGAATTCCACCCTCAGGTAGTATTCCATTGATGAAGGAGAGATCTACTTAGGTCTGCAGTCACATGGTCTATCCCCGGTATGTAACTTGCATAAAGAGAAAGTTTGGACACTTCCCAGGTGAAGATTTGATGAGCCACTATTCCCACAGAATGGAGATTAAACACCCTCCTCCACTGTCAGTTCATGTAACATTTGATTTGGATACCTCGTTGTCTGTTCCAACTAGAACTGCATAGCCTGTCACAGCTGGAGAGAAGGGTACAAGAGCTCTAAGAATTGCACATTTCCTTATATTTCAAAGATCTAGCAGCCCCTAGGAGGCACAACCAAGGATTGCTCCCCATCCTTTCAGGCTGACATCAGTTGTTATCATCAGGAGAGCCGGAGGAGACATGGATGGCTGTCCCTTTGGAAAGGCTTCTGGGAAGACGCCATCATTGGATAAAGTGACTGATGACTGGAGTTTCAATGTTGAGTAGAATTGTCACTGGTCATCATAAAAAGAGGATGTGTAGAACCAGAGATTTCATGTAGAACCATTATATATATATATATATATATTTCTTGCCTTACTAACCCACAACCCCTATACCTATACCCACCCTTAACCCTAAAAATACCCTTGCCACCCAAATACTCTTACCCACCCTAAAAATACCCTTGCCACCCAATAGCCTCTACCCACCCTAAATCCTAAAAATACCCTTGCCACTCAAAAAAACCCTATCCACACTAAACCCTAAAAATACCCTTGCCACCCAAAAACCCACCCCCCCCCCCCAAACCCTAAAATACCCTTGCCACCGACAAAACCGATACCCAACCCTAAAAAAAACCCACCCTTGCCACCCACAAAACCCACACCCTCCCAAAGCCCTAATAATACCCTTGCCACACAAAACCCCCTACCCACCCTAAACACACCCTTGCCACCCAAAACCCCACACCCTCCAGAAGCCATAAAAATACCCTTGCTACCCAAAAACCCACACCGACCCTATCCAGAACAACAGCACAATCGAAGCAGGTTTCTAGAGCTGAAATCAATGTCTGGAAATCTGTCTTTAGCTATTTGGCAACGTAGGTCTGCTCATTATTAGGAAATACTGTAGCAACATGTTCTAATTTGAAATCAAATTCTAGTCCACTTTAAGAGCGTCCAGGACATCCAACTCAAATTAACTCGGATAATTGTTAGTCCAATAACAAGCTTTCTCAGGAGCCTTTCATTGATGAAGCAAAATTGTCAGGTAACGTGGTGAAGTGAAAGGCTCTGTGAGACTGCTTCACCAGAATTCTAACAAAATGAATCATCAGGAAACTATGTTGAAACAAAGTTGCAAAGCAACCAGCCATGCACCTCCTTTTTAATAATCAGGGTTTTCATCCTCTTTGATATCATCCTCAGTATCTCCAGAAGTATCAGTGTTTGCTTTTTGAGGATGGCGTGGCAGCAGCACAGGAAGAGGAGCAGGGAAATATTTACAAAAAACAGAAGCTACTGTCTTTGGAATCAAAAGTCTCAGAACAGCAGGACCTAAGGGAAGTAAGAGGCAGGGAGGTGCACAAGAAGCAGAGGGACCCTAGGATCAGATATTGACACAGAAAGAGACCTCGCCTGATGATTATAGTTATGAGGTTTACAGGAGTGCCAGAGGCCCCTTGCCTCAGGCTCCTTCTGTCAGACACCTGAGCTTTTCTCTTCTCTGAGGCTGTTCCTCTAGTATCAGACTAGCTAATCTCAACTTCTCCCTCTATAACTTCCTGACTTTCTACTCTTCTGAAACCATTTTGTCTATAGCGCCAACCACAGGTCTAGGGTCTGACCTAGACGTAATCCACCCAAAGCTATAACTACTGGAATTTATGACAGTGGTACCTTTGAAATTGGAGAGGGGAAGGCATGGAAAGCACATCTGGGTACACACACGGGGTGTTTCTGGGGAAAACCTGGGCTGAGACAGCCTGGCACCACAGCCCTCCCTCCCTGGCTTCTTAAAATGCTTACTTTCTCAGAGTCCATTACAGTGTCTTCCCTATTGCCCCGTTCCCTTATTTGGCCCTTAACAAACATGTTCCTGGGATTCCTTCACCCCCTTTTCAAACCCAGATTTTCTAACTGATCAAAGAAGAGAGTGTCAAGTCTTGATCTACTCCAACTAGCTTTGCATCTAGCTTAGCATCCTCCATAGTACTGTGCATATAATACTGAGTTCAATCAGAACTTATTCTGTTCAACCAACTAGGACCTGGCACTTGCAGATCTCACACTGCTTGCCGACTATTGTCAGACCCCAATACAGTGGCCCACAGGGCAGACAAGGCTATTAGCCCCCAAAATCGTGGGACTTGGTGTCATTTGCCTCTAGTGCCTTGGGGTACATCTTACTTTAGCTCTGCAAAATGGGCCAAGCTTCTCAAGGAGGTAGTGTGAGGTACCCGAACACAGAACTTAACAATCAACTAACAGACACAATAACTTCCATTTTCATACTGGTGTTTATCTTTTAAGAAAAAGAGTGACCCTGGGTAAGAATCTGCCTTGCAGCATTATATATCTGTCAAGTTCCCATTAATCTAATTCCCACTCAGATGACTTCTTGATAACTGGTCTCCCCACAGTGCTCGGGTAAAAGCATGACTCAGGCTCACGTGCAGTCGGTTTCCTCTCCACAAGTCAAATGTGCACTTCACGGATTAACCCATGGTGGTAGTGGGGATGTAACAGTCCCTTTCTGCGGTGCTGTAGACCGAATAAGACGGCAACATGACAATCATGCAGGCAAGGGCTGCTTCAGTTCCTGGGGCACACTCCTGTATAGTCTTTGCTCCTGCAGGGCCAGACATACTGCTGCCATCTCTCAGCAGACAGGCTTCTAGATACTTCTGGCAGATCTTCAGTCCCTCCAACAGACTGTGCAGACTTCAGGTGGCATCCCCTCACTTCTGGGAGACTGGCTTTCAGGCACACACCAGTCATGGCCACAAAGCGTCCTTAAGAGTACTCTGCAGTACTTTCTCTTCTGTGGTAATGAGGGAATCGGAACAGTGTCAGGTGACCTGGATCTGACATTTTATACACATTATCTAGACTGGTGATGTTAATCAATTGTCTCACACTACAAAGCCAGTTTGTGGTGTTCCCCTTTTCAAATGTCCTTCTCAGGCTGCTCTATAGACACAGCCTACATGTTTAGTGATACTTCTCACAGGAGGTAGCACTGGTGCTGTGTCTAGAGTAGGGCACCTGCACTACAAACAATATAGTATGAGGTTTCTGCACCTAGATGCCATCAGCCCAACTGAAACATTATTCAGGGTGGAAAAACAGAGAAGGCCTGACCTAGAGACTTTACCTTCTAGTCCCACCCTTCATGCCTACCAGTAACCAAATTGAAGATCTCAGGAAGAACCATTAAGGAACCCCTTATTAACAAAATACATTCTGTGGGTAGCTCTTGCTACTCTGAGCCTCTTTAATGTTAGCAATAGACTCTGCGATCTTGGAGAGAGGTCTTCAACTGTGTCACCATCGCATTATGCTCTATATCTAGGACAAGGACAGTAGACCTCTACCCACAACAAGGTTTTCACACCTAGGTGCACATTACTAGGTAACTGGATAGGTTCAGGACCTCACAAAGTCAGCGACAGGCCAGGGCATCTGTACACGTGCTTAGATTAGCGTGACAGAGCCACAATAAAAGTCAGGATTCCAGATACACTTGCTTTTTGCATTCAAGGCAGGGGAACAGACCCAGATACCATGCATGGTACATTCCAATCCTAACACCTCCGTTTAGAAGCTTGCTTTTGAGACGAAGACAGACTATTCATTTTCACACCAGACACACAATCTATATTTTCTGAAGAATTCAGCAAAGGAAGACATGGTAGCATGAAATCAGCAAAGGCTTGCGTCTGTTTATAAAAGTTTGTGAAACAGAGTTCAAAGTACTGCAGCCAAAGCAACATTGTTGCTAGTACTTCTGAGTTTTGAGTCAGAGATTCATAAGTGACATAAACCGGCATCACCACTCAGTCCAAGTCTCTGCCTCAATAGGATCCCACCAGAATATAGAAAAGCAGCAACCAAGGACACCACACTAATCTGTCCACTATCAGACACGGCTCAAAGTAAGAGCAAGGGCATTGCTCAATTAATAACTTTAGAGGAGCGGGAGTTTGAGGATTGCAAACAGGCGACAGTGTACCAGACTAAAAGGACATGGGTGTTCTACGGTTTGGGGTGGGGGGCGTTAGTTTGGAAAAGTAAGGGACATTCTTGGTAGCATTAATATATACATTGAACCATAAGCTAAAAAACAAAAACTCTGCACACCTCAACCACACTTTGCACACCCCTAACCAAGCACATGTTGCAAAGACCAGTTGAAAAATAAATTATAGCAATACTGTAAACCAAGCACGACACAGTGTTGGGTTTACAAAGTGGCACAACGCAGTGCCATATTCACCTGGCATACACTAGTATATATGCACAGGAATATATGGCAAACTGTCACTTCGGTACAATGTTGTGTGCTCACTGAAATGTGCATTTTTAAACTGAGCACTTTAGGACAGGGCATGGTTTAAAAAGGCCCAGAGCAAGTTCACAGGTCAGACAACTCTGCAATTCATGTATAGAATTCAGATGTGTACTGAGGGAAATTAAAGAAAGGCAACAAATACAAATGGCACTTTATCTGCCATGCCATAATCTTGCCTATCTGACTTTCAAGCTCACCACATCTGGTGGCTCTCAGCACACCTGCATCAAGGATACAATGACTGCGGTGTAAAAAAAAAAAAAAAAGAGCAAAATAACGTCTTCTCCATCTACACACTGACAGCCATCATTATCAAAGAGCTGCATCGAGGCAAGGCCGCCTTGTGTGGCCTTGCCTGGGCTGCTAAATCTAGAGTAACACAAAGCAGCCCAAATCGCTGTGTTGCATTACTCTACCGTGAGATGGCATTCCATTGGTGAAGCGTGGGTGTTCCCATGAATCCAACCATCGATTTTTGACACCTTCCCAGATTCACCATTACTGGTAGACCTGGGAATGCACCAAAAACCTACCCCTCCACATGTGAGGCGTAACAAGGAGTTATATTTTTATTTCCCCTTGTTACTTCCTCTTTCTATATCAAACAGTATTTACAAAGTGTGGCTAATCACCCAATAGGGTATCCAGGCACTTGCAGGTCCCAGTGGCTTATTCAAACAGCCAGGTCTTGAATGCTATTCGGAATTCTGGAAGTGAGATGATGGTCCGGAGGTGCATGGGGAGGCTGTTCCAGGTTTTTGCTGCGATGTGAGAGAAGGAGCGTCCTCCACTCCTGATTCGGTAGATGCAGGGAGTATGGGCAAGTGAAAGGGTGGCAGTGTGTAGTCTTCTCAACGGTTGGTGAAGTTCAGGCGGTGGTTAATGTATGTGGGTCCTTGGTTGTGTAGAGCCTTATGTGCCTGGGTCAGCAGCTTGAATTGGCATCTCTTCTGCATGAGGAGCCAGTGGAGTTGCCTGAGGTGAGGTGTGATGTGGGTTTGTCGGGGAAGGCAGAGGATGAGTCTGGCTGCGGCGTTCTGTATGGTCTGAAGTCTCTGTAGTAGGCGTGTGGCGATTCATACATAGACGGTGTTGCCGTAGTCCAGTCGGTTAGTGATAAGGGGCTGTGCCACGGTGAGACTCGTGTGTAGGGGCAGCTACCTGAAGATCATACGTAGCATGCGCAAAAAGAGGAAGCAGGCGGAGGAGACTGGGCTGATCTGTGATTTCATGTTGAGCTTTTTGTCAATGATGATTCTGAGGTTTTTGGTGTGGTCGGAGGGAGTGGGTGCGGGTCGTAGGCCTGATAGCCACCAGGAGTCGTTCCATGTGTTGTTGCTGTAGCCAAAGATCAGTACTCCGTCTTGCCTGTGTTCCTCTTCAGGCAGTTGTTCTTCATCCAGTCTGGGGCGATAGTCATGCATCTTTGGAAGTTGGTTCTGGTGGTGGAGGGGTCCTCGGTGAGTGAGATGATGAGTTGGGTGTCTGCATAGGAAATTATATTGAGACCGTGGACTCTGGCAATGTTAGCCACAGGGGTCATATATGCATTGAAAAGCGTGGGGATGAGTGCTGGGGGACACTGCAGGTGACCTCTTTGGGTTCTTCCGGAGAGAAAGGAGGTGATCCATCTAAGCATGTCCCTTTAGATGCCAATGTGGTGGAGTCTTCTAATCAGAATTTGGTGGGATACGGTGTTGAAGGCTGCCGAGAAGTCAAGGAGGATCAAAGCTGCTGTTTCTCCTCGATCGAGAAGGGTTAAGATGTCAACTTTGGCTACAATCAGGGCAGTTTCGTGCTGTGATTGCTGTCGAAGCCGGACTGTGTGGTGTTGAGTAGCTGGTTCTGCTCCAGGTATGTCATTTGTTGCTTGTTGGTGATCTTTTCCATTACCTTTGCTGGGAATGGGAGCAGGGAGACTGGATGGTAGTTTTAGGGTTTGCTGGGGTCGGTGGAGGTTTTTTTTGAGTAGTGGTCTAACTTTAGCATGTTTCCAGGCATCGGAAAATGTTAAGGTGGTGATAGAGGGGTTGAGCAGGGTGATGAGTTCCTGGCCAACCCTTTGGTTTCCAAATTTGAGGACGTGGTGCGAGCTCCTGAGTGGATGGATATCATGGTGGAAGTCATGTCCTGGGTGGAGAGGATGTTCCAGGTGGTCAGTGTGTGGTTTGTGTCAGTTATGGCGGATGTGTGCAGACTGGCTTGCCTTTGGCACACCAGCGGTGTGGTCACACTGCAACCTGCATAAATGTCAAGGAAGTTCATAGGTGTGGGTTGGGATTCCACGTTTCTCTATATGGTTGCAATCTTGTTGTGGAAGAAGTGGGCAAGTTGGTCCACAGCTCCTGTGAGGGTGTGATGTTGTTTTTTCACTGGCAGCTGGGTTGAAGAATTCCCTAACGTTGTTGAAAATTTCCTTGGTGTTGTTGGTGCTGGTTTTGATGCGTGCGGCAAGGGCTGTCTTCTTTGTTGCTCTCAGCAAGTGGTGGTAGAGGCTGAGGTAGGTTTTGAAGGCTGCTCTGTCAGAGGTGTCCTTGCTAGTGCGCCATCTTCTCTCCAGCTGTTTGCTGCCTCGTTTCGCTGTTCTGACTTCTTGGGTGTACCAGGTGGCCCTTTTGGAGGATTTTTTCTGGATGTTGCCCTTGATGGGGACGATGCTGTTCGCTCAGTTGGTGATCCCCTAACCAAGTTAGGTGTTGATGTATTTCACTTGCTGTTCTGGGTTGGTGACGGTAGCTGGGTTGGAGTTGTTGAAGGCTTCCACCCAGCTGGTCTTTGAGATTCTGTTCCACCTCCAGTGGGTGGTGCTGGTCATCTTCGGGGTGGAAGTGCAGGGGCTGGAGATGCTGAAAGGGACGATGGAGTGATCGGTCCATGTGAGTTCTGTGACATGGCTGTATTTGACACGGTTAATGAAGGTGAAAATGGGATCCAGCGTGTGTCCTGCGATGTGTGTGGGGTTGTGGACGATCTGGGTCATTCCGAGGCTGCTCATACTGTCGAAGAGGTGTGCAGTGTTTTCATTGGGGTCATTAATGTGGAAATGTAGGTGGCCGAGGAAGATGTAGTCCTTGGAGGCTAAGGCTAGGGGTGCAATGAAGTCTGATATGGTGTTGCAAAAGCTGGAGCGCTGTCCTGGTGGTCGATATACAATGGTGCCTCTGATGGTTGTTTTGTCATCCGTGTGGAGCTTGAAGTTGAGATGTTCCATGGGGGTGGTGGTGTTGTCAGTGGTGTACTGTATGGTCTCTTTGTGAAGGATAGCTGTTCTTCCTCCCGCGTTGTTGGTGCAGTCCTGGTGATTGATTTTATATCCGTCTGGGATCACTGTGGCAAAGTCTGGGGTGGATGTAGGGTTGAGCCAGGTCGTTGTGAGGAAGACAGTGTTGGGTGCAAGGGTGGTGATGAGGTCCCATAATTCACGGGAATGCTTGCATAGTGAGCATGTGTTGAGAAGGGCGTATTTGAGTTGGTGTTTTTGTTCAGGTGGTGTCTGTAGTGTGTTCAGGATGGGGCTGGTCGGTGGGCTGGTGTGTGTGCTGTGGCAGTGAGTGCAGGCGAAAGGTCATAATGTGGAGCATGGGTCGGCGCGGTGGCAGTGTTTGTTGCGGCATCCGGGGTGCAGGGTGTAGTGCTTGGCAATGGTGTGTCTTCAGAGGGAGGGAGGGTGGGCCAGGGGTTGTGGAACTGTGCTCGGTCCAGGCACGGATAGGCACAGACGTGCTTGGCATTGGCGCAGTCACTCTGGGGCCTGCATTATGTAGGTCCTAAGGTGGGTAGGGCTTCTGTTGATGGGAAGAACAATGAGTGGGAAAACCCAGTCAGGAAAACCCCTGCGGGAAAATCCAAGCAACTGCGGTGTCACTGGATCAGTCTGGAACAAGAAGGAACTGGAAGCCACAGGCAAATGGCAGGCTAGGTGTTCAAGTGCCTATATTCTGCAGTGTAACCCTAAAGGGCTTGGTAAGTGTATTACATGGTGAGGTCTCACAGCCATACCATATAATAACCCCTTTCCTCACATTCCCTAACCCACAAAATTGTTGGGAGTGTGTTGCACCCCGCACACCCTTTGAAGCTACACCCATGTATAAGAGTGGAGGGATGGCTAAAAAAAAAAAACAGAGGACCGACGACCAATATAATAGTCCTTGGAGAGCTGCAGCAGCTTTCCAAACGGCTACATGTATGAGATAAAAAGAGCTCTGCATACGTCATAGGAAACATTGGTAAAAGGGGCTACATCCCTTTAAATGCAGGTAGAATATACTCAAAAAATCCACCCCTTTCGGGGGAAGGGTTATTAAAATAAAAGAAAGTGTCTGAGCTTAAAGGGGCAGGTCTCTAGAGGTGGCAAACCTCAAGGTTTAGGCAAGGTGTGAGGAAGAGTGAATAAGAGGTAGTGATGTAATACCACATGGCAAACTGAGTTTCAACCTTAACTCGTGAGAATTTGTGATGAAAAACAGGATGCATGTTCGCCCTAATATTTGTAATTATCAAGATAATAACATCTGTTCGTTTTTCTATTCTCTGCATTGATCACATTCTCCTTTTCAGACCAGGGTCCTCTATCCCGGTGTGACACCCAAAATATAATGCAGGTTCTGGCAAAAGGCTGGTTTCACACAAATTTAAAACTAAAACAAGTTAGAAATAATCTCGGACATCTCACATGACTATCGGTGAATAACTTCACATGAAGCAACTGCTTTGGTTATGGTCTTCTGCTTTAAACCCAACCTTTCTTGATATTTCACTGCTCTATGTCTTCCAGGCCCCACAGCTCCATTGAAGGAGTACATACGGGCCCAGCTGAGTGAGGAGGTGTCACAGCTGCGGTCCTCTGTGCAGGAGAAGCTGCGAGAGAGCGAAGAGACCTTCTCTGCAAAACTGGCCACTCTGGAGGAACCATCAAGTAAGAAGTCTGCCAAAGGCAAGCGCAAGTGATGGAATTGGGCAGAACTGACCTTTGACGAAACTAGTCACAGGCAACTTCACTGAATACAGGCATTATCGGAAGTTGGCTGCATTTGAAGATGGCAATACAAACGTGTGAGAGAAGCAGGCAGCTGAAATATGTTCTTTGTCAAGTCTCACCTAGTAGGGATCAAGCTTGGTCCTTTGCACTTTGTAGATGATTTGTCATATGTTTTCTGTAATGTAATAAAAGCATTTATATTCATATCTGACCTGCATATGCATGACTGTGAATCTATACAGGTGCATGTAAGATGATCTGAAATTTAAGAAGACCAATGCTATTTGCCTTAATATACCAAGCCAAGAATTGGGTTATTACCACAACTCATCATAGGTGAACAAAGGAGGTCCACTGTTTGCCTCCTCTTGCACACTACCTTGAAGCTTCACCCTAGGAAATCACTGACATCTGTGCTTGTGTTCCCGCACCCAGTAGCATCAAGGGAGCCGGAGCTGGCTAAAAACTGAAAAGGGACTACACAGCCAGAGTCAATGATGTAGTGTTTTATATTTTCTGCATCGTATGAACTTCGTTAATAGTTATAAATGCTTGAATATTCCCTGCTGCATTACACGGATCCCAGAACAACTTTTGTGCATAGTTTTCTTCCCTGGAAACAGCAGTAAGTAATGTCTATGTCCATGAATGTAATAACAGAAATATGTAATGAAAGCTTATCAGAGGCAAAATGTTTTCAGAAATGTGCATATAAAGTTACCCTCGAGGTTAAGTAGCACTGCATTGCATCTCCCTATTAATCATGTGTACAAGGGGGTAAAAATTCAGCCGGATATGCTTACGTTGAAGGTAACGTACAAGCATTTGCACAGCAAATAGGTCTCTCCTATATGAGTTAATGGCTTTGGCTATGTGTTTTGCCATGTTGTAAACCGATGTGGCTGCTATTCAGCATTGCCAAACGTTAGTGGCACGCAGTGTCAGAGTGGAGTGGGGGAGTATTTTGTTGTAGAGTGGAGAAGGAGGAGTAGAGTGTCATATAGTTGAGGGGAGTAGAGTTCAGTGGCAGAAAGTGTTGCAGAGTGGGTGGAACAGAGTGGAGTGGGTTGGAGTGGATTGAGGTAGCGGGGTAGATTGGAGTACAGTGGGGTGGATTGGTGTGGGGTGGATGGATGGGATTGTGGTAGATTAGACTGTATTGGAGTGGGTGGTTTAGATTCGATTGATAGGGGTGGGGTGGATTGGAGTGTGGTGGATTAGATTGGAGTGGGGTAGATTAGATTGGAGTGGGGTGGATTGGATTCAATGGATTGAAGTGGGGTGGATTGGGCTGGATAGCAGTGGAGTGGGGTGAGGTGGATTGGGGTGGGCTGGGTGGATTGGAGTGGGGCGAGCAGGATGGATTGGATTGTGGTGGACTGAACCGGGGTGGAATAGTTTGGGATAGAGTGGGTGGTATGGAATAGAGTGTTATGGATTGGAGTGAGTGGGGTGGATTGTAGTGGGGTGGGGTGTGCTGAACTGGATTGGGGGTGGACTGGAGTAGATTGGAGTGGGGTGGATTGGAGTGCTGTGGGGTTGATAGATTGGATTGCAGTGGGGTGGACTGAACTGGGGTGGGGTGAATTGGATTGGGGTGGATTGGAGCAAGGTAGGCTGGTTGGATTGGAGTGTGGTGGACAGATCTGGGGAGGGGTGGACTGGATTGAAGTGGGGGGGCGTGGGGACTGGAATGGGGTGGGGTGAATTGCACAGAGGAGGTGGATTGGGCTGGTGTGGGGTGAATTCAATTGGATTATAGTGGGGTGGATCGGATTGGGGTGAGGTGAATTGGATTGAGAGGGGTGGACTGGATTAAGTGGGTTGGACTGGACTGGATAGGGGTGTGGTGGATTGGAGCGATTGGCTCGGTGCAGGGTGTACTGGACTGGATTGGTGTGGACTGCTTCGAGAGGGGTGGACTGGATTGAAGTGAGGTACATTAGGGTGGTTTGGAGGGGTTAGATTGGACTGGAGTAGGGTGGATTATTGTGGACTGGAGTGGGGTGGATTTAAGTAGATTGTATTAGAGTGGGATGGACTGGGGTGGTGTGAGTGGAGTGGATTGGAGGAGGGTGGGTTGGATTGGAGTTGGGTGGATTGAACCAGAGTGAGGTGGATTGGACTGGAGTGGGGTGGATTAGAGTGGGGTAAGGTAGATTTGGCTGGAGTGGAGTGGGGTGGATTGGAGTGGGGTGATGTAGATTGGGCTGGATTGTGGTGGATTGGATTGGTTTGGGGTGGACTGGATTGTACTGGGTGGATTGTAGTGGGGTGAGGTGAATTGGATTGGAGTGAGGCAGATTGCTTTGGATTGGCCTGGGGCAGATTGAAATGGATTGAGTGAGGCAGATTGTTTTGGATTTGAGTGGGGCAGGTTGCTTTGGATGGAAGTGTGGCAGACTGGAGTGGGGCAGATTGCTTTGACTAGGAGTGGTGCAGACGGGAGTGAGGAAGATTGCATTGGAGTGGGGCAGACTGTTTTGGAATGGAGTGGGGCAGATTGTTCTGGATTGGAGTGGGTCGAATTGGAGTGAGGTGAATTAGGATTAGTGGATGGACTGGATTGGTGTGGGGTGAATAGGGATGGAGTGGGGTGAATAGGGATGGATTAGATTGGGGCGTGCTGTACTGGTTTGAATTGAGACAGATTGTTTTGGATTAGAGTGGGTAAGATTAGATGGGGTGTGTTTGAGAGGGGTGGAGTGGGTTGGATTGGGGTGAGTGGTTTGGATTGGAGGGGGGTGGATTGTAGTGGGGGCGGATTGGGGTGTACTGCACGATTATGTGTTAAAGCATTGTTTCAGAATTTACACATAATAAAGAAACAATGTTGCTTTGCAATATTTCAAACAAGATAAAAGTAATCTTTTGAGAAGAGTGCCCACGAGCCAAAACAAAAGAAAACATGAGTGGAAAGTGAAAGATGACTTTGCAAAATTAATAAAAGTTAGCTATTAAAAACAAAACTTTGCAGTTTTGTTTGTCCTGGTGGGCATGTCTTTGCCAGTCACAAGCCTTTTGTTTGCAGGGCACTAGAAGTTAAAAAGAATGAAATAGTACCTCAGTCACATCAGGAGCTAAGGACGGGCACTGATTCAGTTGAACCAATCAGTGCTTGGTCCCTGCTCCATAGAGAGGAACAGAAATGATGCCAGGCCTGCAGTGACGAATTACGAGTTTGTAAAGAAGAATGTCACAAAAGTCAACAAATGGTGAGCAACAGGCGGGCTTCCAAGCTCTTTACTGTACACAATTGAGTCATGCAAGCGAGAATCATGCGCTAACGCATGCATTCGCAGGCTCAAACCTAAAAAAGGAGCCTACCTCTATTAACCTGGGATACACCCTTCCCACAGTATCTTATACTGGTGTTTGGATCCCAGAGACAGTTATTTTATTCTGGTCTTGAGAAGAACCTCAAAACACCTGTGAGAATTTTACACTTTAAAAGGTTTTTTTTCTCCCTGTCAAGAGTGTTTTTTTACTTGTTCCACTCGATGTTTAGTAACTTCCGCCACAAACTGCACCAGCTTACTGTCATGTGACAAGAGTTGTTTGTTAGACTGCCCTCCATTTTCTCAAAGTGTCCCTCATGTCAGAGAAAAAAGGCAGTTAATTATGCTCACAAGCTTTGTGTGGTCTGCCTTCCACCATCGCACACTGTCAAATAATGTGATATTTGCCAAAATACGTCAAACGAACTTGAAAAGACAGAAAGGGCATCAGATTGAGAGGCATGCTTGAATATGAAAGTCAAGGAAGAAAATAACAAAAAGTGGCTAGAAAGAACAGCCTCTGAGCTTGTTTCAACAAGTTTGCTTCCTCCCCACAAGAATTCCCATTGCAGGAGAGAAATTAAGTGGAAGAGAAAGGCACTCCCACCATTCTTGATGTCATAGAAGAACAACAAAGGTACTGCAAGTCTCAGGCTACTCCTCAACATGATCAACACTCAAGGTCAGTGTTGAGAAAGTCATTATCTCTTGACATTGAAGCATTGACCTTGATCATCAACAGCATCGGTACGAAATCTCTAGCAATAGCAGCAAGCCCTGCTTCAATGGCATCACATTCGTAGTCGAAAGCAGAAACACCAGTTACCCCTCTTCCCCTCCCCCCCCCCCCACCATGCCTTCGACGAGACCAAGATCAATGTCGACCACCTCACAGCAGACAGTGAAGAAACAGAAAAATATTTTTTTCCCCTCTTGTATCGCCTTCAGTCTGGTCTTTAGCACTAGCCTCAAACCGTTCTTAGTCATTACACGCAGATAGCCCTTCACTAGATAAACACCCTCAAATCTTTTCCAAAAAAGAGCTGAGAGAGAAAAGTCGCAAACTCCTATTGGTCATTCAAAAATGGCTACATGGCTTGATACGGCTCCTTTACCCAATCAACCATAAAAGCGGATCATAACTTTTAAGGATCCAGTGCAGACTCCTTTATGGCCCCTTGGTCTTCCTACTCCAAGAAAATCATCATCAAAAGCTATTTTCATACCTTCCATTGAAACTTTAAAACCTACTTCCGCTCAGGAGTCTACAAAGAGCATATCTGACTCAACACATTACTCGTATCAATAAATGAAGGAAATCATACACCAGAACCTGATCTCCCGATACTTTCATGAATGTGTATCAGACATATTACACACCTATGTCACCTCCCCAGTCTACAACCAGAGCATCACAAGTGGACGACTTATGACTTGTCAGGAATTACTTGCAGGAGGGGCTGCTAAACTTAATATTTAGTTAGAGACTTCATAACCTTCAGTCTCTAATATACTAAAACCTCTCCAATGAAGGGCAACAGCAACACCTCTATTGCCTTTAGTACCAGGCCTTTTAGAAATATCGGAGGAAACATTCTTAACACTTGCTACAGCTAAGGCAGTAACACCATGCTAATTAAATAAGTATGGACCCCAGCAACAAGATCAGATTTCCTAAAAGCAGACCTTAAACTGGATCCAGTCTAAAGCGGTCTGATGTAAGCATGTATTTGCTCCAGAGGCATCTCCACGCTGGAAAGAGAAAGCAAGGGGATAAATTCCACTGGCAAAAAGATGTGTGACACTGCATACACTCATTTAAAAATGCCAGTGCAGTGCTGCAACTAAGTGAAACCACCGAGAAATGTGGGAACTGGCAACAAAACTTTATACAAACAATGGACGAAGGCTCCTTCATCTCAAACCAAGCTGTTGTAGACTCTACAAGAATTAACTGCTATAGGATACAGCCAAGGTATAACTTTGAAGAGGGATCCATGGCTTTGATTATTATTTCTGAAGCTAAATGTACAACAGAAATTAGCATATCTGCCTTTTTATTTTTAAATCAACTCTTTGGACAACACACTGAAGAAGAGCTGCTGCGGATGAGAAATAAAGTGGAGACATTAAAAGCTGTCAGCCTAGAAGAAGAAACGTTCTTCAAGCAACAACACACACCAAGAGAGAGATGATACTTCCATCAGCAGGTTCAATCCACGAGATGGTTATACAACATCAAAAGCAGGGTCAGAGACAGCAATACCATAAGAGATAATAAAAATTAAAAAAACACCCTGCCAAAGACGTCTCACTCCAGAGGAAGAAATTCCTCTGGAAATCAACATTTGGGTTCCAGCCCTCCTGCAGTTACCCACTCTTGTAGAAGGAGCAGTGAGGCCTCACCTGGAAGAGTGGATGCTGTTCAGCACAGACAGATGGATCATAAACCTCTAATCTAAAGGATACTTAATACGCTTCAAGGCAGTTTCACTGCCTAAGCAACCTAAGTCTTCAATAAGTTGTCAACTCCCAGCATCGCAAAAGGGGTTATGGATACTAATTTAAAAGTGAGCAATAGAAAATGCCCATCAAGTCTACAAGACAAAGGAGTTTACTCAAGATGCTTCTTGGTTTAAAGTGTCAGTGACAACACTTCAGATGGATTCTAGACATTTGGTCGGTCTACAAATTAATTCTCCGGGACAAATTCAGGGTGCTGACCCTACACCAAGATATTCTGCACATAATATAGATAGATTGATGATGTTCTATAGACCCACAAGATGCCAATTTTCACACTCAAGTCATCGCAGACAATTCCCAAGATTCATAGTGGGTGAAGATTGTTACCTATATATACACTGTCCTGCCGTTCGCGCTAAAGTCAGCTCACAAAACCATCTCAAAATATATTTGTTGCAGTCCATCTAAGAAAAAGAATATTGGTTTACCCATATCTTTACCACTGGCATATAAAGGCAAGTACTCACATAAATGCAGAACAAAATTTCCAAACTACTGCAAATCTGGTAAGAAAGGTAGGCCTTCACATCAAAATGGATAAATCAATACAGAAACCAGCCCAGTGTTTGACATACTTAAGAGCCAAAATGGGCAGAAAAAATGAAAGTGTGTGTCCGGAGGAGAGTGTGTCTTCTATTCGAGAGAAGTGCCATCATCTAAAAAGCAATCCTAAACCATTGGCTCACCAGGTTGCATCACTCCTAGGATCCATAGCTTCCTGCACATACATAGTCCTGAATGCTAGTTTATTCATGAGACCTCTATAACAGTGTCTCAAGAACCAATGGACACAAAAGAGGGGTATTAGGAAGGACATTCTACAAATAATAATGTCTGCCTCACAATCACTAACATGGTGGCGCAACAGGAAAAACCTCTTGAAAGACATTAATTTCCAAAAGATTTCCATGTTTGATTGAAGTAACAGATGCACCATTGTCAGGATTGAGAGCCCATTTAAATCATCTGACAATTCAAAGCATTTGGACATAAAAAGAGAATACTAACCACATCAATTTTCTAGAACTGTAGGTGGTACATTAGGTTTTCAAAGAATTCATTTGATCATTAAAATTGAGGAACATCATGATTCAAACAATCCACTATACCAACAAGTAAGGGGGAACAAGGATTAAACCCATCCAGCTGTGGGGCTTTGTACCTTCCAAACTACTGGATCTCCGATCAAACTAGTGGAATTCTTTCGCAAAATGTCCTAAAAGCATTTTTGAGCAAGCAGGAACTTGACACTACAACTATTAGTATTGGCCTGAAACAAATTAGTATTGGCCTGAAACAAATCTGCCTCTCAATCTGCTATACGTTTTCATCCTGTGGAAATCCCAACCTTTGAGCAAGCACTGTTCTTAGGGGTTTAATCTGTGCCCATGTAAGAAAAACAGGTCTTTCACAATTTTTCCAAGGCTGAGCAGGAATCCTTAGATACCGTACGCTTTGCACGAATATGGCAATGTATAGCCAATATTGCCAAAAAGCCTTGCTTTTCATATTTTTTTATTACAAATTATCTAAAAAACAAAGAACACTTCCAGATCGACCCATTGTGCTAGGGATCAGCTCAATTCTGGAACCATTATCCAGGTTCTGTGACTGGTTTCTCCAGCCCTTAGTACAATGCCTTCATTTGCTAAAGACACCAAAGACGTCCTCATACTATTACTGGACTTGACACCTGCATGGATATTATGATCAGCCTTGATACCGAAGCACTCTATGCCAGTATCTCACAGCACTAGACCCCACAGGTGATAGTCTGCCTTAACAGATACTAAGTGGAATTACACAACTTCAAAACACTACGTGTTGGAATCCGCTAGGCTGGATTAACAAACAACCTTTTTGAACAGGAGGGTATGATATATTTTCAGGTTCAGGGTACTTCTATGGGGAGTACCTTTCGCACCAGTGTAGCATATCTGTACATATTCAGGTTAGAGAAGAATTTAATCTACTGCAGTAATCCTCAAAAAACACTTAACAAACTGTGGCGTCATTACATCCATGACAGAAATGATCTGGACAGGAACTGAATCTTAGGCCCTGGCATTAATCAAATGGATCAATGAGAAAGATCCCTTACTTAGGTTTACACATGCTCTTAGTCACACTGATCTAAAACTGTTAAGCCTAAAAATCAGTGCAGAGAATGGTGGTTTCAAAACCGAGGTCTACAGACCCAGGGGACAACCCGAGGTCAACAAACCCAAAGATAGAAATGGGTTACTGAGATTTATCAGTCATCACCCACAGTCTCTGTGAGAATGTGGCTTAGGGACAATTCTTACTCATTAGCCGCAACTGTTCGAAGACATCTAGGTAGGATGAACAAGTTTCTTAATTGTCCCGAAAACTATTCAACCACAACTATCCAGACAGCACGTAACTGTGGCAATGCCCTACCTGAGACTTGACCAAAACCACAGAACGAGAAATTAATTAGTTTTACGACTTTCTATGATGCCTCAAATCAGGTCAAAAAGATTGTGCAGATACATTGGAAAATTCTGAATACCAATGGGAACAACTGACAGTCTCCCCCTTATCTTTCATTCAAAAAATTGACTTAATATCAAGGACCAACTAGTACATATCCATACTATATACACATAACCAGAATAAGGCAGCCACCACATTATTGGGTCTCCCACATGTAACAAGACATTCTCCCTGCGGAAAGTACAGCGCATGCTCTTCCACATCAGTCATGAATACCACTGACTAACAGACCATTCCTCACTAGAACACATAGTAATTACAAAACAGACGTAATTTATACAATTGTGTGCTAATGCAGTCTCCGCTACATAGACATGTCATCCAGTAAAATCTGCATGTGAATTAGGGAACAGGGTATCAGATGTTGACATCACACCAACAGAATGGCTGCCAAAACATAGCGGGAGAAACTCACACCCATGGGCTGAATGACAGGACACATGGGTGCACATGGGTGTTTTGTGATATTACATTTTGACTTGATCTCCCAATACGTCATTAACCATGACATAGCACAATGGCCTAGGAGACATTAACACGTAGCTACCAGATGCACATTCAATGCGAAGCACACTTCATTCACACATTCTTTACGTGTGATATTACTCTGAGTTAATTTAGGTTTGCACTTTAGCCTATTCAGGCAGGATAAATACAGAATGTATTGAACCAAGTAACTATTAGGTCATTGCTAATGCCAGTTTTCCTATATCTACCACGTTCTCTTTATTCTTAGGGGGATCAACATTTGAACATACATGACATAACAAACTATCCAATCACAGAATATTGGCAGGGTCCTCATTGTAGTAAACAATCCTATGAGACAGCACTATAGCTGAGAAAGGACTTGAGGCCCCGCATTTCTGTACACTGGACTCTTACATTAGTCCCATCGCACCTGATCTTCATGGCTAGTTTCATGACGCTCCCCGACTAACGTCACATGCACATGACATTCGGAACCTAGGAACTGGCCTTCACAGAAGCAGGCTGCCATGCTCTTAAACCAGATATGTTCTAAGGACCTGCTGGACACATCCTCAGCAGTGTTTGGATGTTGAGTAGGTTACAGCAAGTCCAAACACCCCACCTAAGGGCGAAGTGCTGGTGCTCTGCCCCGGGCTGCCCCTCTGCCACATGTCTACATCAAGGATGAGAGCGGAATCGCTTTCGCTGCCACCTCTATCCCCAGTTCAGACTTCTTGCTTCCAGTGAGACGTGGGTCCAGGACCTTTTTCAGGTAGGTCCATTTGCCGTGGGAGGGATTGGGGTTGTAGAGGTGCACCGGGGGAAAGAGCTTTTTCTCTCACCTGGTGTCTCTCTTCAGTTGATTTCTGCTGCGGGATCACAGCAGGGATATGATTGTCACAGCAGGAATATACCCACTACACACCAGGAATGTGTTTTTAGTGCAGGGAGCGGCCCCTTAGGTAAGGGACGCTCCCCAAAATATGTGGGCAGATGTTTTGTCCATTTTCAACCCACTCATCCCCCCGCTTGGTGCAGACTGGCCATTTCTTTTAGACCGATCTGCCACCTGGGGGTGGAAAGCCACTAGACACCAGGGATTATTTTATAAATAGTGTTAATTTGGAGCAAGCCCTTGGGCAAGGGTTGCTCCCTTCAAGGGCACATTTTTTCTTTCCTTCTGTCCCCCAGGGGGGGGTGGAAACCCATTAGATATAAGGGAATTGAAATATATGCTGGTGGGGGGAGTGGCCCCTTGGGGAAGGGTTGCTTCCCATTTTTTTGAGAAAAACGTTTTAGCCATTTACCACCCCTCTAGTGGCAGATAAGCTGTTTTTTAGGCCGATCTGCCCCTAGGTTGGGTTGGAAAACCTCTAGACACCATAGAATGGAAAGTAATGCATGTCGAGGAGCAGTCCCTGGGACAAGGATTGCTTCCCATTTTGAAAATGGCATCTCCTTTTTTTTCCCCCCCACCATCCCCATACCCACCCCAGACGCAACCCCCACCCCTGACCCTCCCTACCGGAAGCAGACCGCCTATTTGGTATGATGATCTACCCTCAGGCAGAGAGGGTAGATCCACTAGACACAAGGGAAATGAATATTTGTATAGGTTGGGGGCGCAGTCCCTTAGGCAAGGGTCACTCCCCATTTTGAAACCGACATGTCCTTTGTTTTCCACGTCCCACAGGGGGGGGGTGGGGGGCAAATGGGGCATTTTTTTTAGGACGACATGCCCCCAGAGAGGAGCAGAAAGCCATTTAACTAAAATTAGAAATCGGACGTTATTGATGCCAATCTGCCCCTAGGGGCGTTTTATAATGTTAACTGTCGCATTTCTTGTCATCATTTGCATTTGTGAACTTAATATTTTATTTCTCCTTTTTATATTAGTGCAAAGCTTTTGATTTTCTTGGTGGTGACATCTGCTTGCAGTTTAGGCATTGGAAGATATATAATTTGTGTAGTTGCATTTGTTTGGTAAGGAAACTTTTTTGTAATGATTACTTAAAATGAATATTGTTGCCCCGGTTGTAACCCTTGTAGCATATTTAGCTTATGTTTTATTGAGTTTCAAATACATGCTTGGATTTGTGCAGGATCTGTATTTTGTTGTCTTGTGTGTATCTTTTTTCCCCTTTTTAGTGGGCTATCTTTGGTGCTTTGTGTCTGTGCAGAGTAGGTGCAGTCCATCCTCAGTCTACCTATCTGTGGCAAGTGGGAGGTATCTGTTTGAAGCATAAAGTTCAGTGTTTTTTTCCCAGATCAGTATTTGTCAATATTTATATTTACTGTTTGATACAGCCAGTCTGTTGAGCTCTAATGTGACACATTGTTGTTTATTGTTGTCTTGTTTGCTGTGTTAGTTTGATTAGTAAGGATTACCACTGCCCACAGGCTGACTGCCCAGCAGGATGTTGGATTACTTTTTGAATCTGTCTGTAGACATGGCTTTGAGAATGACTCTGCATCTGTGGTTAAATCCACTAGCAGTGCTGATGAAGTGCCTCTTTTAGAGGACAACACTGGTATGCTGGTAGTGCAGAGGAGCCAAGCTAGATTGCAGCCAGGGACTAGAATGCGTCCCATTAGAAGTGCTGAACCCTGGGCTGCCCCTAACATGGTGCAGTCTGCTTTGCCTGCCTTTAGTGGTGTTGCAGAGTGTCTAGTTAATACAAATACCTTTTTGCCTATCCATTTTGTCCAACTGTTTATTGATGAAGTGTTTTGGGACTCTATAGTTGAGCAGACTAATTGGTATGTAGAAAGATCTGAGGGACAAGAGTGCCAAACTTAAGGCCCACTCTAGAGCTACATGTGGACTCCTACAAATCTCAATGAGATTAAGCAGTTCTAGGGTTTAACTTTGGTGATAGGATTGATAGGGAAGGCATAACTGTCTTTCTATTGGTCTACTAGTCTCCCCATTACAACCAATATATTTCCACAACCATATGTCGAGACCATTTTCAAGATTTAGGTTGTCTTTGACTAGTAGATCATTTCTCAGATATCTATGTTTTAGGGAAGAAGATATCTGTGGCTGAATCTTTGGTTCTGTTCAACAGCTGTTTGGTATTCACACAGTACACTCCCAGCAAAAGAGCACGTTATGGTATTAAGCTGTATTTGCTGTGTGAAAGTGCCACTGGATCTGCATATAATTTCAGGGTGTACACTGATAGGGATTCTTCAATTGACCCCTCTGTTTGCCCTTCCACTTTTGAAAAAAAGTGTGTGGGAACTTGTCAGAGAATTTTTTTTTTCTTAATACAGGTCACCATTTGAATGTGAACAATTCCTATACAGGTATGAAATTATTGAAGGAATTGTTTAAAATAGACAATGTGGGATAAGGTCAATGGGAGTCCTCACATTAGGACCTTCATTGACCTTGGTTTGACCTGTTTCTGTTACTAGGCCCAGCCACAAAAGTAGGGAAGCATTTTTATTAGGACAAGCAGTCGAACACAGGGTGCTAGGAATTTTGTGGATTCCTGCTGAGTCCGGAGGTTTACATCACACATATGCAAGGAAATGCACAATTTGAGGCAAAGTTTGAGATTTGCAGGGCATTGTGGAAGATCAATGCAAGGCACACAACCCTGTTTTCCCCAGGGTGTCTAGTTTTCAGAAATGACTGGGTGTGGTAGGTTTCCCTGGGCGACAGTCGATCCCTGGCCAAAAAAAATAAAATTAAATTAAAAAAAACACAAAAAACGCTGCTATCCCCATTCCCAAATCAGATAATTTTTGTGACTGGGAATGTTGATGTCTCCACATTGTACTTTGGTGCCTTTTCTGTCGCTGGTCCTTGTGAGATACCACTTTTATCAGGGGACTTGGGGGAATGCTTAGTTGTTGGAATTGTATGGCTTTCTCACATTCCAGAACTTTCCATGACAGAAATGTGAGGAAAATGTTTTTTTGTCAACATTTGTGGTCTGCAAGGGCTACTGGGTAAGAAAACCCAGTCAGCGCCACCCTTGTCACCCCATCCTGGGTTCGCCCCGGTGTCTAGTTTCTGAAAACGTGCAGACTTGCTAGGTTTCCTTAGGTGCCAGCTGAGCTCGGGCTCAAAATTCAAAGCTACTCACATTGCAAAAAAGGGTCCGTTTTTAGTAGAAACATGTCATGTGTCCATGTTGCATTTTGGACCCTTTCCTGCTGCAGGTACTTTATTTGCCCATACAAGTGAGGCACCATTAAATCAGCAGACTTGCGGGGAACTATAGGTGGTAGGACATTTGTGGCTCTCTTCAGATTCCAGAACTTTCCATCCCTGAAATATGAGGAAAATGTGTTTGTTTTAGTCAACATTTGAGGTTTGTAAGGGCTTCAGGGTAAGACAACCTGGTGAGAGCCATGCAAGACATCCCACCCTGGATTCCCTCTTGTTTAGTTTTAAACAAATGTGCAGGTTTCCCTAGGTGCCAGCTGAGCTAGGGTCCAAAATCAACAGCTACCCACATTGCAAAAGAAAAAAAATAAGTCTTATCATTGGAAAAAAAATGTTGTGTCCATATTGTATTTTGGGCCCTTTCCCTTTTGGGCACTAGGCCTACCCTCATAGGTGAGGTACCATTTGTATCAGGAGACTGGTGGGAATAGAGAATAGCAGAACCGGTTATTGCCAATTGTATTTCTCTACATTTGTGCCTTTCAAATGTAAACCAGTGTGGCAGAAAGAAGATATTTTGAAAAATGCCCTCTGAATCATATGCTACTGCAGGGACCCACAAATTCAGAGATGTACAAATAACCACTGCTCCTAAACTCCATATTTGCTGTCCACTTCAGAATTACATAGGCTTCCTAAAAAAAACATTTTTGACTTTACATATTTTACCAGATGAATTACTCTATACCCGGTACACAATGAAAAACAACTGTAAGGTGCACCTCAGTTGCCGGCTCAGGGTATCTCGGGTTCTCGAAGAAAATTACAAACCCTATATATTGCCACTACCAGAAGGGTCTAGCCAACGTAATGGTATACTGCTTTTATAAATCAGCCATCGGGACAAGAAGTTACAAATTAAAATGTCACAAACTGATATTTTTTCCTACTCATTTTCAATATGTTTTTTTAATTTAGCATTTCGTTTCTTTGGGAAGACTTGTGGGATCTACACAAATGACCCCTTGATGAATATAGAAATGTGTCTACTTTTCAGAAATAAATATACAGCGTTCCAGACTCATGGATTTTACACTGGTGTCCACTACGAACTGCGAATAGGTTAAAACACAAAAATTAAGAAAAATCTCTTTGAAAAATGCCACCACTGTGGTAAAGAAATTGTTTTTAGGATTCAGCTCTGCAAGATCCTGAAAGCTGGAAAGATGGTGACTTCAGGACAGCAAACCTTTTTTGTTGATGCTATTTTTTTAGGGAAAAACAGGCTTTATAGTGGAGCACTTTTTCGTATTTTTCCCCAAACCGCCCCAGGCCAATAGGTTTTTATACAGAAAAATATTCTTGTCTTAATTTATTTTAGAACCACAAGATTCAAATTGCAGGTAAGTACATTAAATGTAAGGTACTTTGCATAGGTATAGCTAGAACTTTTAATCAAAACAGTAATGTACACATTTTGGCTTAAAATGGCAATAAGCTATTTTAAAAGTGGACACTGCAAAATTCAACAGTTCCTGGGGGAGGTAAGTACAGGTTAGTTTTTGATGTAAGCAAAGCACTTACAAATTCAGTCTCCGTGGCATAGGCAGCCCACCGTTGGGGGTTCAAGTCAACCCCAAATACCCAGCACCAGCAAGGCAGTCAGGTGCAGAGCTCAAACAGGGGCCCAAATAAGATGTGCGCCTATGGAGACTAGGGGTGCTCTGATTCCAGTCTGCTAGCAGGTAAGTATCTGCGTCCTCGGGGAGCAGACCAGGAGGGTTTTGTAGAGCCCAAATAGGCAAAGTACATCTTCAGCGGCACAGGGGCGGCCGGGTGCATGGGGGCAAACAAGGTGTCGGGTTCTGTATAGAAATCAATGGAGGGAACCGGGATTCACTCAGACATTGCAGGCAGGGCACAGGGGGCTTCTCTGGCCAGCCTCCAACTGGGCAAGGGTGAGGGCTGCCTGCTGGTCACTGCTACACCGGTGGTTGGTTCTTCACGGGCCTGCGGGTACAGTGCTTCTTCCAGGCATCGGGTTTCTTTGTTACCGGGCAGTCGCGGTCAGGGGGGTTCCTTCGAATTCCCTCTGCAGGCGTCGTCATGGGGGTGCAGAGAGGTTGTCTCAGGGTGGACACGTCGTCGTCGCCGCCTAGAGGTCCTCTCTGCAGCATTGGTTTCTCTGGACACCGGCCAGGGGTGTCGGATACACAGTAGTGGGGGACAGACGCTTCTGGAGTGAGGTGAGAGTCCCTCTGAAGATAGTTTCTTTTCTTCCAGTTGGGCAGAGCCACTGCCCACGGGAGTTCTTGGTCCTCAGTGATGCAGGCAGTCCCCTGGGGGTTTGTCAGATCAGGAGGCGACACATCAAATAGGTATTCTGGCAGGATGCTTTCTTAACACTGCAAGTCTCAACCTTTCTCCTTGCTTTGGCTAAGGTTTTAAGAGCCACAGATCCCTTTGGAATTCATCTCTGTAACCAACCCATTGCCTTTTCAACCTTTATAGTGTGGGACCACAGAATGCTCCCTATGTACCTCCCTCCCTAGGCCCCTTCACAAATTGTGAGTAGGGTGATAATACTAGTAAGCAGTGGCAAAGCCAATAGGTCTCACCTTTACAAGAGCTATTATCTTTGCCAATGTGTTTTGCCATATTTTACACCAGTGTGGCTGCTGTTCAGCATGGCTTAAAGTTAGTGGTGTGGAATGTCAGAATGGAGTGGGGAAGAATAGAGTGTCAGAGTGGATTTGTTGGAGTGTTGTATAGCAGAGTAGGGGGAAGAAGAGTGTCATAGACTTACATGAAGTCGAGTTAAGTGGCAGTGTGTGTTGTGGAGCGGGTTGGAGTGGATTAAGGTATTGGGGTGGATTGGATTGGATTGGAGTACAATGGAGTGGATTGGATGGGGTAGAGAGGGGTGAATTGATTGGATTGGGATGGACTGAAATGGGGTGAGGTGGACTGGGTGGGTTGGATTGGAGTGATAGGGATGTGGTAGATTGAGGGGGGTGGATTAGACTGAAATAGGGTAGATTAAATTCACTGAATTTGAGTGGGGTGGATTGGGCTGGTGTGGGGTGGAATGGAGTGGAGTGGAGTGAGTTAGATTGGAGTGGGGTGGATTGGGTGGGGTGAACTGGAATTAATTGGGGTGGATTGGAATGTGGTGGCCTGAACTGGAATGGGGTGGATTGGCATAGAGTAGGGTGGATTGGGTTAGGGTGGGGTGTATTGGAGTGCGTGTGGTGTGGTGTGGTGGGGTGTGGTGGGGTGGGGTGGGATGGGATGGGATGGGATGGGATGGAGTGGAGTGAGGTGGACTGTGGTTGGCTGCAGTGGGATGGAGTAGGGTGGATTGGAGTGGGATGTGCTGCATTAGATTAGTTTTTGGTGGATTGGATTAGAGTGGGTGGATTGGAGTGGATGGATTGATTTATTGTAGTGGGGTTGGCTGAACTGGGATGGGGTGGATTGTTGGGGGTGGATTGATGTGTGGTGGACTGGATTGGGGTGGGGTGGATTGGGAAAGGGTAGGCTGTATGGATTGGAGTGCGGCGGACTGAACTGGGGTGGGTCAGTTTGCATAATAAGCCTGTATAACCTGTGTTTGATTATGTCAACAGTGACGTTTTGACAGGTCAGTTTGTGAAATAAACCTAGAAATTGAGAGTTGTTGATGTTCTGGACCGTAAATTGAAACGCGCCAATTACATTTTTTTTTTTTTTTGCAGAAGTTATGTATCACATTGAAAAATAAATGCAAGAGTTCAGTTGGTGTTTTATTTTCTGGAACTGGATTTTTTTTGAAGGGATAACGTGGCAGACCCTGGACTGTCCACATACCATTTGGCAGCTTGCGACAGGCGTTATAAATGTCTTCAATTTTCAGAGTATGACCATATTTTCTTAAAAAATAAATTGATGCAAGGATGTATTAAAAAAATAGGCTTGCTCAGTGACTCAAATGGGGCTGTTAACAGCTCCAATGTGCTCAGCGAGACATATAACTTCCTCTGAATTTTAACATTACCTTTTGGCACACAATAAAAACCTAAACATTTTTTATCCAGAATTCCAGACAAAACATCAACAGAGAAGCGAATAACCCCTCCTGGTACGAAAAATGGGCCCGAAACACACCAACTCGTCTGAAGTCTCAGACTTCCCCGCTCCAGTGCTGAACACCTTCTGATAACACACGTGCTACGAAGTGGCTCCAGATCATGAATCAGCACTATAAACAAAGGCGGATGGTGTACAGAAAGTACTCTGGTGTGTACTGAATTCCCCATCGACGCAATGTATATTTGTATTTTTACTTCACCGGGTAAAATGTAGGTTTATTTCAGTGAAATTCTGTAGATTTGAAAAATAGAAGATACAATGAAATAACTGTTTGCGTCTACTTTAGATCAGGATAACACCAACAGTATTGCATAAGATAGCTTCCAAGCATTAAAATAAATAAAAATAGTTATTTCCTCAACCAATCAAAACAGCCATTGTATTGAGGGAGTGCATGAAATAATTGGCAGACGTGCGAACTCTGGTGCTCCTGCCCTCAATCTGTTCGAGCATACAGCGAAAAGAAACGACTAGTTTCATGGCGGCTGAAAGAACACGTCTGCGTTTTAAATAAAGCATGCATTTATTTACTTTACACATTGTGCGTAGAATGTTAAATTCTAATTGTATGTTCGACAAATATTACATTTGTGGTTTATGGTCAGCCTGTAGAACTCAGAAGCAACTACTAAATTCGCCGACTACCTCCACAGCTAGAGCTGAACCACATTAAAAAAGAAAACCAGTATTTGTAATTTCATGCATGCTACCCTTTTAGAAAGTGAAATTCAGTTTTCTAGTTACTCTTCAGGATCCAATCAGCATGTTGCTCTCACACTATATCCCTGCAGCTGGCCACAAAAATATTAGCGAGTGGAATACATTTTGATTAAATTTCATGGTGCAGCAGAATTTTAATCTCGGAAAACCGACCTGAAAGTTCGAAAGGTTTTGTTCTGATGATGTGTATTCAGCCACAAACAGCACATACCTTTGCAATTTTGAAGCCCATTTGTTAAATTGTTTCAACGCCTTCCGAATTTGATGTCTAAAACGGTGTCACTTTTGCACTGGCTTGAGAAACCCCAGGTGATGTGCGCGCGCTCGACGTCTCTCTTCTAACACCAAGAGGCCATGTGAGCTCTTTGTATGGCAACTGTATCACTGAGGCGATTGTAGTGGTGACTGTGACTCCGTTTATCATATTTTTTAGACAGCTGATAAAGAATACAGGTTTTGCAATTCGAAACATTTATGAGGCGCACAGAATTCAATCTCAAGGTATTTTAGAGCACCATTTCCCAGCAGCAGACAAAGGCGCTTGCATCATGCAGCATGTGTGTGTTAATACCGAACGAACAATGCAGTATAAACACGTGTAAGGTAAATATGCAAATAAACTGCCAAGTGCAGTAGTCTATTGCTGCACAAAATAAATAGTCCCACTGGCAATCCTGTCAGGTATCTATTCCCAATCGGAACCGACACACTACATCACCCTTACAGAAGTTCTCCATACATTTGGGACGTCTCTGCTACATCACAAATGCTGTCTACAAAGTTATCTGCCGCTCACTGGCAGAGCAGCGCTTGAAAGCACACAGAGCCTTTACTAAGCCTTCCTACGCAATCCTATTTGTGTGAAGAGTGCATCCCACTAAATTGTCCACGTGTTAGCAACTGAACGGAGTATTCGCACAGCTCCAGAATTATGGTGCAATCATTATTTTGGGCCTACTTTCAAATATAAAGCAAAACAAAAAAAATATACCTACGGTAACCCTTCCGCGGGGCTCATTCCGTTCAATTCATTTTTTTAAAACGTTTTAGCAACATTTCTCAGTCTGTAGACCCTCCTCACAAGTCTGACATGACCCATAGAAATGTTTGCATTCTCTGTTCCCCGTCTGTCTCATCAACTCCATCACTGCTGGACAAGAAAACCGCAACAGCAGAGTTCAGACTTGACGAATACCATGTACCGCCCAAATCATTGAATTACACTAAAATGCTCCGGACATTCCCGGGAGGTGCGCTGTGTCCTCGTGGAGTAAAACTGGGCAAGTCTCTGCCAGAGACAGAAGCAAAACAAGTCAAAACCCGAGTGTCTCAGGCGCTCGGGCCCACTCGGCATCTTGTTCCAGTCAGCAGCAGAAAGTTTGGTGAGAGAGAAAAGAGAGCCCCATCACTCCATTGGAGCCAATGACGTAAGGCCCCAGCATTCGTTCACAAGCAGAACAGCCTTCTTCCCCTCCCAGTTTCTGCAGCCCCGCCAAGGACCAACAACAATCCCGGCAGTGATGCTAGATGTAAGAGATGCTCTGAAGTTTAACTACTTAGGCTCTAAACTGCTCCTGCACTGTGGGATCAGTGCTATCAGGGTAACCAACAGATCACCCAACCGCAGCTACCGCTCCTGGGGTGTAATCATAAGGATCCTGCAAAGTCAGACTGGCCACAAAATGATAAGCCCTGGAATACATGAAGAGAAGCAATGCAGAGAATTAAGGAAGATGACATGAAAACTGCCATTTTTCTTGGTGCTGCTCACAGTCTGTAGGACAGACCATCATCTGTGTCAGTACAAAACAAAATAATCTGCTTCGCTCCCCCAGCCTACAAATATGTAACAATGACCCTATTAATCAATCCGACAGTTAATCCTTTAAAGGATGCACTGGTAGCTGCCTTGGAGCTGGGACACTGGATGAAACCTGAGACAGCCTCAAGATCTGAAGGCCGCACAGATAATAACAAAGTAACTAGGAGAAATATGTTTATGGCATTACTGAAGGATGGTGCCAACAAAGAACAGCGAGCTACCAAGAGTCTGTGGGAGATGTATCACAAACGAGGGATGAACACAAAGGAAGGGAGCAGAAAGGTGAATAAGCAGAACAACAAATGTGTGAATCAGGGCAAGTCAAAGATGCAGGAGGAAGGAATAGAGAGGGAGAAAAATGTTTTTCCGAGGGAGAAGGAAGAGGAAGATTTAAATACAGACTGGTCGACTGAGGAAAACAGAGAAGGAGTGGAATCTTCTTGCAGATACGAGAGCATATATCTGGACTTGGGCAAAAGTAGAAAGGTTTAAATCAGATAAGGAAATAGGCCAAAAATAGAGCGGAGGCCTCGTTAATATATGGAAATCTGAAAACGTTCACAGGTCAGCACTACACCATCACAGAGTTGAGTGGAAAACAAACTTCCACTGTGCAGACTAATGTTCAAATGAAAATAGGGAGGACACCAAAAGAGAATTCACTGCTTTGATTGTGCCCATCTTAGAGTATATTCTTGGAATTGACATTCTGAAGGGAATTACTTTATATTTGGAGGATGGGTGTTATCAATTTGGATCAAAGAGATACATTTCAGCGGCAGCAGTGAGGGTGGATCATCTGAAGATACCCCCAGTGAAGGTGCCTCAGGCCACCAAGGTGGTTCATTTGAAACAGTACCAAATCCCGGGAGGGCATGAGGAGATAAGTAAGACTATACAGGATTTGATAGAGGCAGGCGTGGTGGCCCTGGTCACCACCGAGTGAATGACTATAGATTATTGAAAAAATATACATCCCCTTTGACTGCTGCAGTCCCGACACCATCACTTTGATTGAACAATACAAAAACATAAAGGGACCTTGTAGGAAGTTTGCTCTGTATATAATATCTCAAAGTGAGAGATAGTGTGCACATAGTCCAAGGGCTCTCCTTAGAGGTTGATAGTGGCAAAAGTAGATAATATTAATGCTCTATTTTGTGGTAGTGTAGTCGAGCAGTAGGCTTATCAGAGGGTAGCGTGAAACATTTGTTGTACACACACAGGCAATAAATGAGAACACACACTCAAAGACTTAACTCCAGGCCAATAGGCTTTAAGGTAGAAAAATATTCTCTTATATTATTTTAGGACCACAAGATTCAGAATTCAAGTAAGTACATAAATTGTAAGGTACTTGGCACAGGTAATTATGGAACTTTGAATTAAAACAGTCATGTACACAATTTTGGCAAAAATGACAATGCGCTATTTTAAAAGTGGACACTGCAAAAATCAACAGTTCGTGGGGGAGGTAAGTACAAGTTAGTTTTTGAGGAAAGTGAAGCACTTACAAGTTCAGTCTCCAGGGCATAGGTAGCACATCGTTGGGGGTTCATGTCAGCCCCAAACACCCAGCACCAGCAACACAGGGCTGGTCAGGTGCAGAGGTCAAAGTAGGGCCCAAATCACATAGGCGCCTATGGAGAATAGGGGTGCTCCGGTTCCAGTCTGCTAGCAGGTTAAGTACCTGCGTCCTCAGGGAGCAGACCAGGGGGGGTTTTGTAGGGCAATTGGTGGGAAGGGGGGGATATGGGAGGTCACAAACAGGCACACAAAATACACCCGTAGCGGCACAGGGGCAGCCGGGTGCAGTGTGTGAAGTAGGTGTCGGATTTTTGGTTGAAATCAATGGAGAGACCCGGTGGTCAATCTGGCGATGCGGGCAGGGCACAGGGGGGGGGGGGGCTTATCGGGCCAGCCACTGACTGGGTAGCGATGAGGGCCACCTGCTGGTCACTCCTGCATCGGTAGTTGGTTTCTCTCAGCCCTGGGGGCTGCGGGTGCAGTGCTTCTTCCAGGCGTCGGGTTCTTTGTTACCAGGCAGTCGCGGTCAGGTGGAGCCTCTGGATTCTCTCTGAAGGCATCGCTGTGGGGGTGCTGGGAGGTAATCTCAGGGTGTCCACATCATTGGAGTCGCCTGGGCATCCTCTCTGCAGTGTTGGTTCTTCTGGACACGAGTCGGAGGCGTTTGGTGAAGTGTTGGGGACCCACGCTTCCGGAGTGAGGCTGGAGTCCCTTTAAAGTTGGTTGTTTCTTTGTTGCTTGGACTGAGCCGCTGTCCACAGGAGTTTCTTGGTCCTTTGGGTGCAGGGCAGTGCTCTGAGTCGGCAGAGGTCGCTGGTCCTGCTGGATTCATCCCTGTTGCAGGTTCTCAGAGACTGAAGGGCTGGGGCCAAGTCAGTTGTTGTTCTAGTAGTCTTTGCGGGGCTTTTAGGTCCGCAGTCGTCCTTGTTCAGGTCATCAGGAATCTGGTTTCCTGGGTTCAGGGTCACCCCTAAATACTAAATTTCAGGGTATGTTTAGGTCTGGGGGGGCAGTAGCCAATGGCTACTGTCCTTGAGGGTGGATACACCTTTGTGCCTCCTCCCAGGGGTGACCTCAGCTCAGGACACCTTAGGGGCTGTCCTGGCTGGAGGGTTACTCCTTGTTTCTCATGATCTCCTCCGGACTTGCTGCCAAAAGTGAGGGGGGGGGGGGGGGGGAATGGATGGTCATCTCCACTAGCTGGAGTGCCCTGGGACGCTGTAACACCAGACTTGAGCCTTTGAGGCTCACCGCCAGGTGTTACAGTTCCTGCAGGAGGAGGTGTGAAGCACCTCCACCCAGTACAGGCTTTGTTCCTGGCCACAGAGTGCACAAAGGCACTCACCCCACATCACCAGAAACCCGTCTGGATGTGGCAGGCTGGCAGAAACTGGTCTGCCTAGCACTAGTAGTTGGACTGGTATACAGGGGGCATCTCTAAGATGCCCTCTGTGTGCATTGCTCAATAAATCCCACACTGGCATCAGTGTGGATTTATTGTGCTGAGAAGTTTGATTCCAAATTTCCCAGTATTCAGTGTAGCCATTATGGAATTGTGGAGTTCGTGTTCGACAAGCTCCCAGACCATAGACTCTTTATGGCTACCCTGCACTTACAATGTCTAAGAATTGGCTTAGACACTGTAGGGGAATAGTGCTCATGCAGCTATGCCCTCACCTGCGGTATAGTGCACCCTGCCTTAGGGCTGAAGCCCTGCTAGAGTGGTGACTTACCTATGCCACAGGCAGTGGGTTGTGGGCACGGCACTCTGAGGGGAGTGCCATTTAGACTCTCTCCCCACTAGCACACACAAGCTGTGACGCACTGTTCATGTGCTGAGTGAGGGTTCCCCAGGGTGGTATAATACATGCTGCAGCCCTTGAGGACCTTCCGTGGCATCAGGGCCCTTGGTACCAGGGGGACCATTTACAAGGGCCTTATCTGTGTGCCAGGCTGTGCCAATTGTAGAGACAAAGATACAGTTTAGGGAAAGAACACTGGAGCTGGGGCCTGGTTCGCAGGGTCCCAGCACATTTTCAATCATAACTAGCATCAACAAAAGACAAAACGTTAGGGGGTAACCATGCCAACAGTGGCATTTTCCTACAGACCTGGTATGCAACCATTGATATTGGTAATGCTTTTTTACTCTATACCATTGGCCCCTGAGAATGAGAAGCAATTCAGCTTTTCATGGCTTGGAAGACAATTTAAGCTGTTAAGCTTACCCATGGGGTATGTAAACAGCCCCACCATCTGTCACCAGCTGGTGGCTGAACACCTAGATGAAGTACCTGTTATTCCAGGGTGCAGCTGTCATTATATCGATGATGTGATGATTCAGGGAGAAACACAGGACCAGGTGCTGACTCCGTTGGACAGGGTTAGAGAACATTTGGAAAGCAGAGGGTAAATGATAAATCCAGATAAGATGCAATGACCCTCTCAAAATGTGAAGTTTCAAGGAATTCAATGAATCAGAGACATAGGGAGGTGTTGCTCCAGGTAAAACAAAGATACTAGAATTTACCACACCCAGTAACAGCAGGAGACTTGGCGATTCACTGGATTGTTTGTTTTTTGGAGACAGCATATCCCTCACTCGAGTCAGATTTTGGCCCCTTTGTAAAAAAGTGACTCAAAAGAAACCGGAGTTTGAATGGGGAGAGCAACAGCAGTATGGGTTTGAATTGGCAAAGCAGGCTATTCAACAGGCTTTAGGCTTATAGCCAGTACAGGAAGGACACATCAGGTTACAAGTAACCGTTATGGGGTGATATGCAAATTGGAGTATGTGGCAAAAACAGGGAAGAAAGAAGGTGCCCCTGGGTTTCTTAATGAAAAAGTTAACAGACGCCGGAGAGCGATATACTCCCTTTGAGAAACAGTTTCTAGAGTGTTACTGGGCTCTAATGAGCAAATGACCCTAGGGCATAATGTGATTCGGAGACCTGAGATCCTGATAATGCGGTGGGTGATGAGTTCACCCAAAACTCACTGAAAAGGACATGCACAGGAGGCAAGTGTCATTATGTGGAAATAGTACATACAGAAAAGGGCCCGAGTGGGACCTGCAGGAAGAGCGGCCCTGCATGAACAGGTGGCACAGGCCCCCGTGCAGGATGAAGAGTTGTTGCAGGAAGTGCCAGAGATAAAAGAGTGACCCATGAGGTGTTAGCAGGGCATTTGAATCCTTGTCCCCTGAAGATAGGAAGCATTTATGCGTCACTGATGGTTCAGCCAAGTATGTGGGGGGCCAAGAGACATTGGAAGGCTGTGTCATATAATCCTGTAACCAAGAAGCTGCTTTCTACTACTAAAGAAGGGAAAAGTAGTCAAATATGCAGAACTGTATGATGTATTTCAAGCTCTGAAACAAGAGCTAACTGGGGCATGTCACATTAATACTTATTCTTGGTCCACTGCCAATGGGTTAGCCATCTGGCTTCCCATGTGGCACCCACACAACTGGCAAATCCATTCTAAGGAGGTGTGGGGCAAAGAGTTGTGGCAGGAAATTTGGGAAATATTAGAGCAAAGTACCATTACTGTATATCATATAGATGCCCACTGTCCCCCTGACTCACTAGAACAATGATTTAATTCCCTTGCAAATGACAAAGCCACATCTCAGAGGCAGAATTGGTGACACAGGATTCTGACTTGGTAGGGATGGCTATGCGGGAGCACCAAAATGTGGACACCTGGGAAAGAAGGCCACTAACAGGTGGGCAGAGATTAGAGGGATGCACATTCCCCCAGATTTGAACAAAACAGTTATCATTCAAAGTCCTATTTGTCAACACACACAAAGATCTGTCCTGCAAACTGTCCGAGGTCAGTTGGAGAGAGGGGAAATTGCCAGGGCAGATATGGCAGATTGATTACATGAGGCCACTACTGAATAGGCACGGGTGTTAATACCCCTGCACAGTGGTGGATACTTATTTTGGCTATCTTATCACGTTTCCATGTACATGTGCTATGCAGTTCAACACTCTTAAGACCCTAGACTTGCTAATGTTGTATTATGGAGTTCCACTTCAGGCCCAGAGTGACAATGGGTCACATTTTAAAGGTAAGTTGGTGCAAGACTATTATTCACAACACAATATTGAACGGATTTATCATTTTCTATATTACCCACAAGCTGCAGGATTGATTGACAGAGTGAACGGCTTGCTAAAAGCCCAGTTACTAAAGCTTGAATATGGAACTTTGAGCAACTGGAGGCCCTCCAAATTTTAAATAATACACCTTTGACACATGCAGAGATTCCTTTAATGAGAATGTGGACCCCAACATTACAGAAACAACCCCATTTCACAACAAATAATACCATGTATTGGGAGATAAAAACAGGAGCCTTAGCTCCATACTGAGGGGGGGGGTGAGTCTTTTGGGGGAGAGAGAGAGAGGGGGGGGGGGGGGGGGGGGATAGGGACTGATGCAGACTACCAAGGAGAAATCAAAGTCATTGTACTGAACAGTGGGGATGCTTATTTGGTAATACAACCTGGAGGCAGAATTGCTCAAATTGTGATCATTCCACTGTATGGAGGAATAGTTACTAGAGGGACTGGCCCAGCCCTTCTTACAGTGTGTAGGGAGGGAGGCTTTGGCTCAACTGACAAAAATCCTGGCACTAAAGGGTGGGTAGAACCCCCAAATCGTCCCCCTGAACCAGCAGAAATCATAGCCAAGGGAAACAACAACATTTTGTTAGTGAAGAGACAAGGACATGAGAAGTGGAAGTACGTACCAGCTGATAAATGTTATTTGTGAAAATGATCATACTTGTTTCTTTAACAGATCATACTACGAGGTGTCTTTGTGCTAGCTGCTCTGAGTGGTTACCCTTTGGACGCGTACGTGTGGTGTCAGGAAGGACCGAAAGCCTCAAGCTCGGCAGTGACTGACCGAATGCGCCGATCAACATCTCTACTGCACCAACCTCATAATGTTTGGACTTATCTGGCACAAACTGTGCTGAACAGGTCAGATTTCTGCATAACGAATATGAAAAGTACTGATGATGTCATTTCTACATGCCTGGTGCCAATTCCTACTATCGCCAGTGTTCTACTGCAAATCTTCAATGGCACCAAAGCTAATAGAGCTGTGGAAGAAAGAAATGTGCTAACACTTTACAAATACTGCTGGGTTTGCCAAGAGACAACAGACGAAAAATTGGATATTCTAATACACATGATCACTTACAATACTACTGCTGGCGATGTCTGCTACAACTTAACATGCAACACTCACAAAATTGGAAAGTGGGCTCAAATGTGCCTTGAAGCAACAACTGAGACTCCTCAAGAGATCCAGTGGGAACAACGAGTACTATGTCAAGAAAGAAGCGATAAAATGTGTAAAAATTTCAATAGTAGCATGTCTTGTAAAAATATTATTTCTGCTGCTAGTCACATCAATCATGTCAAACTACCGGTGGGGTGGTTAAGCTCTTGTGAAAATGTCACTTATATGAACATTCCTGCCAATATAACTGCAGGACCGTGTGCTTTTATGCAGTTAGGACTTACGTTTCCATTTCACTCCATATTACATAGTCAAAACACAAGGAAATCAGTTCAATTAAGCGAAGACTGACCCTGAAATTCAGTTATTATCCAAGTCAGAATATGTAAGCTTAAGTCTTTTTATAGTAGGAGTTCCAGCATTAGCTGTTTACAATAGTCAAGTTATTAACAAACTACCATGCTTAACGGTTAAAAATATAAACCACACATCTATTGCTTTAGCAGAGCTAATATTAGACATACGAGGCACCAGAAAAACCACTTTGAAAAACAGGGCAGCCATTGACTACTTGCTTGTGAAGCACGATCATGGCTGCTCCGAATTTGAAGGAATGTGTTGTTTTAATCTGTCAGATAATTCTAATTCTATCCCCATCTCACATTGAAGCCTTGCATGAATTGGTTAAGGGAGTGAAGCAAGATGTAGACAAAGGGTGGTGGGATTGGTTATTTAGCTGGCTTCCTGATTTTAATCAACTTATGTCCATTTTAGGTGGAATACTTGTAGTAATTTGTATTAGAATAATGCTATGTTAATGTATACAATGCATACCTAACCTACTTACTAAGTTTAGACCAAAAAGGGTTACTTTTAGACCAGTATGCTACGAGAGTCACTGGTCAAAGTGTAATGCTATGTGTATTTGACCCGTCTCCATTTTGTGCTTAGCTTCAGGTATCGTCACAGCGGTGGCGCATGGTTGTTTTCACACAGAGCTTGTTTTCCACACTGCATGTGTTTTTGCTCTACTCACCAGAGGAGGGTCATACCATGATAGAACATGTTCTGGGGAATGTGGCTATGACAAGAGTGTACTAGGATGAGAATGTGACAGGTACAGCTCTGTATGCGAATGCGCATTGGGGGCTGGATAGTTCTTTTGCGCATGACGCAGACCGAGTACTGCCAGCGTGTGAATTCCATAATCAAAGAGGGGGAGGGGGGGTACTAGAATCTTCCTCTTGAGTTGTTTAAGGTATATAAGATGGGGAAACTTGGCACTGAGACAGAGGCGCTAGCCTGAGAGTGGACACACTGCTCACGACAATTCCGTTTTGGGGACATTCTCCTGCCTCAGCCGTTCAGGGTTCCTCGACTTGGTGCTGGCAAGGATGATGGATTCAACCCCCATGGTGATGCATAGTCACTGCTGATATATTGCACATTTTTACCTGTCATTGTTTAACTGTTGTGAGTATTTTGGCATATGCATGTGTTTCACTGCATTTGAGTTAAATGCTTATGTTCATATATTCATGTGCTTTTACTCGATATCTGGGAAGTGCCTTAATAAATTCATTACTCAGGCTAAGAGTGCTGCATTCTTTGGCATGGTTTCCTCTTAGTTTAAAGCAGAGCAATACAACAAGCACTCCTCTGCAGTGCTCCAGATGAAAAAGATAAAAGTAGTCCCTTAACAGATCTTAAAATTGTGAGATTATATATAGATTGATGGCCCTTGGTCGGATCTCTGTGGGAGGAAACAAAAACAAAAAAGGAGGGAAAAGAGGAAGGATTGACCTTTAACAAGGATTTTTACAGCTCACTGACAAACAAATGAAAATCACTGTGTGGAGCTGAACCCCACAAAGCCTATACAACAGGTTGCTTTGTGACAGCACAAGAGCTGTCTAGGCTCGACCTAAAAAGTACAAGTGTGACCATGTTTCAACCTTATGATCACTAAATGAGGTATTTATGCCACTTTCTGTACCTCATGTTCTTGCAGTGATGATTCATGTTCGTCTATGGAACTCAATAGTCTCAGGCACAATAGCACCTACATGAACTACTCAGAGTCCCTGAACTACATTTTTTTAATGTCTCATAATGTCATATGTTTAAACAGGTTTTCGAACAATGAAGACTCAACCTTTTGAAGCAAGTATAATTAGTGTTGCGCATGAATGAGTGTGCATGTGTAGGCACCGAACCTTACTGCTCCAGAACATACGGCCTTAGTCCTCAAGACAGCTGTGAATCCCACTAGCGGGCATTAAAATGGTTGGGACATGTCAACCAGTGGGATTCAAGATTAATGATGCCCCTAACATCTCTATGTTCACTTTGTTTTAACATTCCCCATAAAATATAATAATAAACATTCCTTTGGATTGTCTACAGGGATGTGTAAACTTTTATGTTGGATTACTCCCTAGAAAACATTAGGGAGGGAGACAATCCATCAATCCATCCTCCTAAGAAGGTCAGATGGGTGAGGCAAACCCAATGATGGATGCCACCAAGGCTGGTGGGTGAGCGTCTGCCTTTCATTTTTATGAAATCCACACCACACATTAGAATAAAGGGTATTTATTAATACATTCATCATCCTTGGATGTACTCTCACATCCAGTTTGCTGGTTTGATTTTGTAACAATTATGCCAAGCCTCACTCCTGAGTTGTAAAATGTGCATCTAAAGAGCCCCCAGAAAATACAAGAATCCAAGAAAGCAACAGACTGGGAGTCAAGAAGTATGAGAAATAATATTAATATTTTTTTATTTTTTTTATTTTATGAATCAGGAAGCAAGCTTTCTTCAGATATACACCAAAACTATCCAGAAGAAAACTTACCTCTCCGATGAGCAACCTAAGCATCACCAATAGGAAACCCCACTCTCCTTCCTTGTCGCTACTTTTTCTTTCTTTCTTAAAGAGTGTTACCTCATCACTTCAATTATCTGGTATCTCTTAGACCGATTTGCACTGTTCAAAACACAATAAATATATTTTATGATGCGTGGGATCTTGTTTGCACTGCCCACGGTTTGAATTCACCAGACGCAAGTCATGCTTCAGGGAGAACCAAAGACACATAAAAAAACAAGCAAATTAAAACTTTATTAGAATGTATGCCAGTTCTCACCATTATCAGTGCACAACAAAATGTAAACAAAAAAATATAAACCGGTGAACCCCTCAAACTATAACATCTGGAATCAAGAATCCCACAGAAGGATAGCTTGGAGTAAAGAAAAAGTGCACCCAATAACATGGACAACCATGCCCCGATTGTGTCCTTCACCCAAAGATGCTTGTGACCTATGGCTTTGTGGACAACTAGTAGGACCGAAGCCCTCCCCGGCAGCAGGTCTTGAGAAAGATCCATTATAATGAGGTAGGTGTTTCCTCAGTTTAATATTGGGATTTGAGAGGGTTCTTGAAACTTGAGCTTAGTTATCTGGTTCTGCTGCACTCTGTGTTGGGGCTCTTGAGTGCCTGGGAAAATCTCTTATTTCCTTTATGTTATGAGTGCTCTGCACTTGTGCTCCCTACATTTTCCTCCTTCTGCTCATCTTGAATCATGAATCTTCAGGGGGATCGTGGGTGAAGAAGGCTCAGGCCCCTTAAGCGTTGCATTCCTAATAGAGTACATGCTGAGGACTCTGCTACCATGATTTTCCTGGGGAGGGAGGCTGTGGATCCATCAACAGCTGAGAGGCTCATTCTCTGACAAACGAACCTTGGACCATGTGTTCTCCCTTACATCTCATGGAAGTTGTGAATCATCTGTTTGCTTTTCCAGGCACTATGTATCCCAATCTAGGATGCTTGCCTCCATCGCTCCAGTTCAAAATACCTTGGATAATTTGTCTTTTGGGATTAGGGCTCCCCCATGTGTGTAAGGGGTATACCTGTCATTTCTTGGGCTTATATATTCTATGCTTTAGCTTGGGTACTCTGGGAGTTCCTGCGCCATAGGCTCTGGCTCCATTAAACCCAAGAAGCTGTGGGGGCCACTTCCCACCCATTTCTTGGGAGGGTTAATAGGCACATGATCCTACTTGCTCTGGGAATCATTATTAGATCTTCATAAACCATGTGAAATTCTGGGAATTAGGTGCCGATGCCTTGAGTTGTGATGGTCCCTTTAGAATGTAGCGGCTTCTAGACGGAAGTTACATGAATCACCAATACATACATGAATCACCAATACATATCTAAATCCACAATGTCTTAGGCCCTTAAGGCAACTCTGCCCTTTCATCAGACTGATGCAGTAAAGCAGTCAAACAGGAAGAAAGTACAATTGGTTGATACAGGAAAATGGAAATAAAAATAAGGGGGTGGGGGAGAGCCAAAATGGGGACACGTAAGGGTAAGTTCGGGATTGTCAATTCTGAAAGGGAAAGCTTTATTGCTCAAGAAAAGTGTGCTTAGAGGATGGGATGGTGTGTGGGAAGCATAGATACTTGGACAGCCACAAATAAGCAGGAAACAGGCAGATAATACTACAGTACTTTTACATCCCACCATGCCATCAATCACGTGAAGGTGATGGTTCCAGAGCCTTTCCTAGTACACCAGTATATCCCCAGTTGATCTCTCCTGTTCCTCAAATGTGGCAAAGAGACCTCGTTCCTCATCGTCCTCTCCAGCCAGTGTCAACAGGATAGCCTGAGGAACATTCTGGAAAAGTGCAGCTCTGTTTTGCTGTTCACCCTTCTTCACCCAGTGGCCATAAATGCGAAAGGCACAGGCATCAATTAGTTTGCGCACCCCCTTTATGGCATAGGGCTCTCGCATCAAAATCTCCTTGGTCAGCGGGCGCACCTTGCGGTAGTTGGAATAGATGCGGATAGAGGCAAGAACTGTCCAAATAGCAACCTACAGAAAGAGTGAGAGAGAAAGACTGTGAGCCAGAGACGAGAGTTAAAGAGGCCTAGAAAGTGGGAAATGAGCCATTGGAACCAGTCATCCAGAGAGGGTTAAAGGTGTTCTGTGGGAAGAGAGACCGAAATGGTGGAGATCAAAAATATAAGAATAGAGACAGCAGTGAAACAGTGAAGAGAGAACAAGGCATATTTCTATGACCCAGTAGATCAGAAAGAGAAGGAATAGGAAGGACAGAGAAGTACTGTAATTTGAAATAATAGAATATAGCCCTTATCTTAGCTGTATGAGGTGTATCCCAGGCAGGGTTGAAGAAGATGTTAGAGATATCAGGGCAACTCCTAGACATTCCAGAAAGCTGAGATACAATTAGATGCATTTGTGTTGGGTTTCCCCAGCCCTTTTCTCTCCCGGGTGTGCTGCTTAAAGTGACCAGAATGTAGCCCACTTAAGGACCCAACACAACAGCCAACTGGTAGGTAGGTAAAATATTACAAACAGACCACCATGGACATCCACCTGGTACAATAAACCGGACCTCAATGGCTGATTAGGAACTAAAATACAAACACACACAGAGAAATACAAGAGGGCACCAAACTCTTCCCTGCCTATGCAACCACAAGCCGAAACAACAGTACACCAGTAGGAGTAACATTTAACATGGAAAGGACCTATAGTGCAAGTTATCCACTTTTATGATGGGAGGGTCACTCTCTAAATAATACTGTAAATCATAGGTGTATTGTCCCATGCTGTGGCTGATTAGACCAACAGGTCTTACGACAATCCTTGTAGCTCTGCCACTACTCTCTGCATTTGTAAATCTATAAATAGAAAACCACTTTAGAGGCCACTCCGCCTCCTACAAACAACCATGATATAGCTGTGATACTGTTCTGAACAGCAGAGGAAGTTACCATCCACCTGCCATTCTTCGCTCCATCTGAAGATCCAGGAGAGAAAGAGAAAAGGTCAGTAAGGGAGGAAAAAATGGGAACAAGGGAATTCAAATCCAATCATGAGCAACAGATACGGTTAGGTTACGTCAACCTGTCCTGGGTTGGGTTATACTACTATGAAATTTCTGCCAGATTATCTTCTGAGCCAAATATGCCACTGCTGAACATCACCTCTTGTGCACGATCCCAAATGGGTGCCCTTATGTGATTTCATCTCTGCAACAAGGATATAGGACTGACATCACCGCCCCAAACTCTGTGGCGAAAAGCTATACGGTACTGTAGCAAATACACAGCAACTATTAAACACTGACATTTTTACATTTGTATGCTAGTTTTAAAAGGAAAGAAGAGTACTTTGAGTAAGGAGACCAGAGAGTGGGAGAAGTGGGCAGTACTGTCTATGGCCAGTTGTTTCTGGGCAGTGCTAGGAATCACAGTGGTCATTGAGCAGGCAGAATTAGGAGAGCAGGGGAACAATACCATGATAGGATAGAGGTAACTGTGTTGTAACTTTTGTGGTGGGGAGGTGGGGGGGGGGGGGTGCATGAAACTCTCTTGGGTGAATGGGAAAATATCTTGGGTTTGGGTGGATGGGACGAATGCTTCAGTTTGACCTTGGCACTCCCAAAGGGTATGGGTACTCTAGCTGAATAGAGTGATATGGCTCAGCAGTTGATGAGTGAGCAGCAGAGCACCCTGGTTTGGTTTGGTGGGGTGGGGTGGGGTGGGGTGGGGTGGGGGTTTGGTGAAGAAAGAGCGCTACTCTGCTAAAAGGAATAGGGGTGACTTGGCACAAGGAAGCTCCTGGTACATGGAGTGAAAGACTGTTTCAAGGGGAGTGGGGGGTTATGAAGGAGGATAAGAAAACTCATATTTATATACAGGAATGTAGGAGCACTCTAGTTGGGTCAGGTGGGAACAGGTTATTGCCAGTGAAGGGGGCAGTGAGGGGGCAGAAGTAACAATGTAGTGCTGTGAACTGTGATCGAGAAAAGGGCTTGTTAAGGATGCACCCCAACTGTACACTCACCCGGAACTTGCGGTAGGGACTGAAGTGCCGCACCTCTTCACGCTCATAGCTCTGGAAGAAGGGATGCTGCAAAGCCTGGTCTGCTGTAAAGCGCTCATCAGGGTCCACCACCAGGAGGCGAGAGATCTAGGAGAGAGAAGAGAGTGAGATACGAGGAGACAAGAGAGAAAAAGGGATGAAAGCAGAAGACGACAGGTAATGCATAGAGAGTATAGATATGTGGAGTGATCGAGAAAGACAAGAGGGAAGTAGGGTAGAAGAGAAGAGTTGAAAAATTATGTTACCAGAGAGGCAGAGGAAAAGGTTAATGTTAGGAACTGAGTTATTAATTGAGTGGGTGGTGGAGACTACACTCATTGGTAGCTATGGCACAGGGCAGGCAGGTGTAACTTAGAAGCAATGTATAAACTATGTATGTAGTACTAAAACAGTAATAAAGTCAAAATGCAAAACAATAAAAATATCAAAACGAGTTAGGAAAATAGAGTAACATTTAATAAACAAAATGACACTAAAACAACAAATTAAATACGGGGTACAGCAGATGTTACATTTTTTAAAACTTACGTAGAGATAGCACCTAGAAGTGCCAATGATAAATAATGGTTGTGGTAGAACAAGACTTAACAGCAACTCAATGCTGACTGCATTGGCGCGCAGGCCAGATACAGTAACCAGGTTCGTCCTGGTCAAAGATTTTACTGTTTGAATTTAGACCCTTAAGTCCCAATCCACCAGAGGAGTACACTTCTAAAGGCCCCCAGGACCTCCAAGAAGGAACTTGACTCAGGATTTCAGGCAGAGACCACAGCCTGGTTATGTTGTAGGTCCAGTTACCACTGGTCAGTTGAGCAGTTGCAGGAAAAGGCCTTTTGTAGCTTTTTGTGTCCCTGTATCTTTAATAGGTGGTGACCAATGGAATCCATTTCATTCTTTTGGCTACAAGAGGGGAACAGGACCAGTCTTCTAGACTCTTCTCAGGTCTCAGACAGCAGATTCTGTCTTTTTTTGATCTTCCACAAGTCCAGGAGTGTTCTGGGTAGGCGCCTAGAGAATCCAGGTTTAAGCTAGGCACGAGGTTGTGGGTGGGAATGACCCCTAGCACGCCCTAACCAATGGGATGAAGGGTCCCAGGGATAACCTTACCCACTTTGGGCATTTTCAAGATGCTGAAGTCTTCAGCCACATACATAAACTTAGGCTCAGAGGGCTGGGAGGTGGGCTCGGTGGATGCAGGGGGAGGAAGTATACTATGGTAATGCTAGTGTCCTCCCATATCTAATACTAAAATCCAGTTTTATGTAGGGCTTGTACCCCCCCAACAAACTCAGACAGAAGTCTGGTTGGACAAAGCTGACCTTTCAGCAACCAGACAGTGGATACGCACAAACTGTTGAGGCATTGTTACCCTCCTTTGAAGTGCACCCACAGTGTCATACGAATAACCCCAGCAGACTGACTGTGAATGCAACAAGAGGCCACTGTGACACAGCGTCTCCGGCTGGAGGGATAAGGAAAATGTCACTTACCCAGTGTTCATCTGTTCGTGGCATGAGACGCTGCAGATTCACATGCAGTGCATTATCCTGCCATCTAGTGTTGGGCTCGGAGTGTTACAAGTTGTTTTTCTTTGAAGAAGACTGAGTCACGAGACTGAGGGACTCCTCCCTTTCGCTCCATTGCGCATGGGCATCGACTCCATCTTAGATTGTTTTCCCCGCAGAGGGTGAGGTAGGAGTTGTAAGTATACTAGATGTGCCCATGCAATGGAGTAGGTATGTATGTACATAATGTATATTAAAATAATATTTATTTACAAATTTACAATTTTCATTCAACTAATAACAGCTACAGGCTCCCGGGGAGGTGGGAGGGCGCATGTGAATCTGCAGCGTCTCATGCCACAAACAGATGTACACTGGGTAAGTGACATTTTCCGTTCGGTGGCATGTGTAGCTGCAGATACACATGCTGTGCATAGACTAATAAGCAGTAATCTCCCCAAAATGCGGTGGCTTAGCCTGTAAGAGTTGAAATTGTCTGAAATAATGTTCTTAATACAGCCTGTCCTACTGAGGCTTGTTGCGTTGCTACACATCTACACAGTAATGCTTAGTGAATGTATGAGGTGTAGACCAGGTGGCTGCCTTACAAATTTCCGTTGTAGGTATATTCCCAAGAAAAGCCATTGTGGCGCCTTTTTTCCTAGTGGAATGTGCTCCTGGTGTAATAGGTAGATCTCTTTTTGCTTTAATATAGCAAGTTAGAATACATTTAACTATCCATCTGGCGATGCCTTGTTTGGATATAGGATTACATGCATGAGGTTTTTGGAAAGCTACAAACAATTGTTTTGTTTTACGAAATTGTTTTGTTCTGTCAATGTATTACATTAGTGCTCTCTTTATGTCTAATGTATGTAAGTCTCTTTCGGCTACCGAGTCTGGTTGTGGAAAGAAGACTGGGAGTTCCACTGTTTGGTTTAGGTGGAATGGTGATATGACCTTTGGTAGGAATTTGGGATTTGTACGGAGAACCACTTTATGTTTATGTATTTGTATAAAGGGTTCTTGAATAGTAAATGCTTGTATCTCACTTACTCTTCTAAGAGATGTATTAGCTATTAGGAAGGCTACTTTCCAAGTTAAGTATTGCATCTCACAAGAGTGCATGGGTTCGAATGGTGGTCCCATGAGTCGCGTTAATACAATATTAAGGTTCCACGAAGGTACTGGTGGTGTCCTTGGGGGTATGATTCTTTTTAGTCCCTCCATAAATGCTTTGATGACTGGGATTCTAAAAAGCAATGTGTGTGTAATCTGCAGATAGGCAGATATTGCAGTGAGATGTATTTTAATGGAAGAGAATGCTAGATTAGACTTTTGTAAGTGTAATAAGTAGCTTACAATGTCCTTTGTGGAGGCATGTAGTGGTTGAATCTGATTAGTGTGGCAGTAGTAAACAAATCCTTTCCATTTGTTTGCGTAACAATGTCTTGTCGTAGGTTTTCTAGCTTGTTTAATGGCCTCCATACATTCTTTTTTAAGGTTTAAATGTCCGAATCCTAAAACTTCAGGAGCCAGATTGCTAGATTGAGCGATGCTGGATTCGGGTGTCTGATCTGTTGTTTGTGTTGTGTTAACAGATCTGGTATGTTTGGTAATTTGATGTGAGGTACTACTGATGAGTCCAACAGGGTTGTGTACCACGGTTGGCGAGCCCAGGTTGGTGCTATGAGTATTAGTTTGAGTTTGTTTTGACTTAGTTTGTTGACCAGATAAGGAATGAGTGGGAGAGGGGGGAAAGCGTAAGCAAATATCCCTGACCAACTGATCCATAGTGCATTGCCCTTGGGCTGAGGGTGTGGGTACCTGGACGCTAAGTTTTGGCATTTTGCGTTTTCTTTTGTTGCAAATAGGTCTATGTTTGGTGTTCCCCAGCGGAGGAAGTGATCCTGTAGGATCTGGGGATGAATTTCCCATTCGTAAGTTTGCTGGTGATCTCAACTGAGATTGTCGGCTAATTGGTTCTGAATGCCTGGGATGTATTGTGCTTTCAGGAGAATGTGATTGTGAATTGCCCAATGCCAATTTTTTTGTGCTAAGAGACACAGTTGCGACGAGTGTCCCCCCCCCCCCCCTGTTTGTTGAGATAATACATTGTTGTCATGTTGTCGGTTTTGACAAGAATGTGTTTGTGGGCTACTAGTGGTTGAAATGCTTTTAATGCTAGAAACACTGCTAGCAGTTCCAAATGATTTATGTTAAGTTGTTTTTATTGATTGTCCCATTGACCCTGTATGCGGTGCTTGTTGAGGTGTGCTCCCCACCCCATCATGGAAGCATCTGTAGTGATCACAGCTTGAGGCACCGTGTCTTGGAATGGCCGCCCTTGGTTTAAATTTATAGGGTTCCACCATTGAAGCGAGAAGTGTGTTTGGCGGTCTATTAACACTAGATCTTGAAGTTGACCCTGGTGTTGTGTCCATTGTTTTGCTAGGCACTATTGTAAGGGCCGCATGTGTAATCTTGCGTGTGGGACAATGGCTATGCATGGAAGACATCATGCCTAGAAGTTCATTACCAAACCTTACTGGGTAGTGTATGGTTTGACTGTATGCTGGATGTTATATTTGGAACGCTGGGACCCTTGTGGGCTTGGAGTGGCAATTGCCCTTTGTGTGGTGAGTGTTTCTCCCAAGTATTATTGTATTTGGGATGGTTGCAGATGTGATTTCTGGTAATTTATAGAGAACCCTAGTTGGTGTAGAGTTTCTATAACGTATTGCGTGTGAAGAAGACACTGTTGTTGAGTGTTGGTTTTATTAGCCAGTCGTCGAAGTATGGGAATACATGCATGTGCTGTCTCCTTATGTGAGCGGCTACTACTGCTAGGCATTTTGTGAATACCCTTGGGGCGTTGTTATCCTGAACGGTAACACTTTGAATTGATAGTGTCGCCGTGTATTACAAACCTTAAGTATTTTCTGTGAGAAGGATGGATGGGTATGTGAAAGTACACATCCTTGAGATCCAAGTTGACATGTAGTCCTCCTTTTTTAGTAAGGGAGCCACGTCTTGAAGTGTACCATGTGGAAGTGGTCTGACTTGATGAACAGATTCAGTGTTCTGAGATCTAAGATAGGTCTTGACGTTTTGTCCTTCTTTGGAATTAGGAAATATAGTGAGTAGACGCCTGTTCCTTTCTGATGGTTGGGTACTAACTCTATTGCTTGTTTTTGTAATAGTGCTTGGACCTCTATTTGTAATAGGTCTAAATGTTGTTTGGACAGATTGTGTGCCCTTGGTGGCACATCTGGCGGGAAATTTGTGATTCTATGCAATAACCAGGTGGATAATGGCTAGGACCCATGCGTCTGTGGTAATGTGTGTCCAGTTCTGATAGTATGCGGTAAGTCTGCCCCCCACTGGTGATAAGTGTGGGGTTTTGGGACATTGGAGTCACTGTTTGGTTTGGCTTGTTTTAGGTATCTGGAACTTTCCCCTTCCTCTTGGGAATTGTCCTCCTCTATATGAGCCACGAAACCCTCCCCTCTGGTATTGGTGCCTGATAGGTGGGTCTGGTTTGCGAGGTGAAAGGCTCTGGTGTTTGCTTCGAAAACCCCCTCTAATTGTGGCTTTCTAATGTGCCTCTATCTGTGGGGAGTAGAGCGCGCCCATGGCTTTGGCCATGTCCGTGTCTTTCTTTAACTTTTCAATTGCTGTGTCCACTTCCGGCCCAAACAATTGTTCTTGGTTAAAAGGCATGTTCAACACCGCTTGTTGGATTTCTGGCTGAATCCAGAGCTTCTTAACCAGCATGCCTGCGAATGGTTACCGCAGTGTTGACCGTTCGTGCTGCCGTGTCTGCAGAGTCTAGTGCGGACCTTATATGGGTGTTGGATATTGCCTGTCCTTCTTCCACAACCTGCTGGGCACGTTTCTGGTGTTCTTTGGGCATGTGTTGATCATGTGTTGCATCTCGTCCCAGTGTGCCCTATCGTAGCGAGCAAGTAAGGCTTGCGAATTAGCGATCCGCCATTGATTGGCTGTCTGGGCTGCCACTCGTTTGCCCGCTGCGTCAAACTTTCTACTCTCTTTGTCAGGCAGTGGAGCGTCTGACGATTGAGAGTTTGCCCTCTTTCTTGCTGCTCCTACAACCACCGAGTCCGTTGTAAGTTGTTGTGTTATAACACAGGATCCGTGGGGGAGGCTTGACTTTGTTTGCATGTTTGAACATACCCGGGAGCATTGGCAGACTCTGGTAGGAAGCGTGGGTGGATGCCAAGGTGTTGAACAGGAAATCATCCTCTATTGGCTCGGAATGCATTGCTACATTGTGGAACGTAGCTGCCCTGGATAGTACCTGCGTATATGCAGTACTGTCCTCTGGAGGTGACGCTTTGTTGGGTAACAATCCGGACTGCTATCTGATACTGGTGCATCATATAAGTCCCATGCATCCGGATCATCCTGTGTCATCCCTGTATGTGTAGGTGACTGCATGGAGGTGTTCCCACTGGAGACAGTTGTGGCGAGTGTAGTGGGGAAGGTTGCAGTGAAAACCTTGGTGGTGGGAATTTTTCTCTGGCCACCTTCGCCTTCGGCTGCATTTCTGTCTCCTGAAATGCCAGTTTTCTTGTGGTTTAATTGGAGGAAGAGTTTGTATGTTGCCAGTCTCTTTCTGGATATGCAACCTCCTTTGCGTATGGTCTGGTTCATCCATACTTATTTCCTGCTCAACCTGCGTCTTTCATGCATTTGGCTGGAAAGTCCTTGCTCTTCTGTGTAAGAGCTTCTTTCAGCTCCGAAGCTGCTTTTTTCGGTACCGATGTTTCAGAAAATGTCTTTTTCGGTTCAGACGATATTTTTCTCACTTTGGGTGAGTCGAACTCTTGGTGTCGAGATCGTTTGGTGCCGGAATCTCGACCGGAGTCGGAAGTCTTCGGCAAATCTCTGGCCTTTTTCGGTGCTGATGTTTGGTCACCTTCTTTTCGATGGGTTAAGCCATGGCCTGCTGGCGGTGGCGTCCCCTTGGCCTGAACGATCTTTGTGTGAGTTTTGGACGGGGCAGTTCTGCTCTCTGCATCGTCGAGGGTCGCTCACTTTCGGATTCGTCAGAGTCTTTCCTCCTCTCCGACGTTGAATTGTTCTCTTGGTGTCGACACCATTTGCAGTCCTCGCTTGTCGATCACGTAGGGTCTTTTTAGATCGAAACGCTCGACAAGCCTCACAAGTATCCTCCCTGTGTTCTGGTGATAAACACAGATTACAGACCAGGTGTTGGCCTGTATAGGGATACTTCAAGTGGCACTTCAGACAGAAGCGGTATGGGGTCCGGTCCATTAGTCTTCGACGATGGATGTGGTCGGGCCGACCAGGCCCCGCTGAAGAACGAAGCCCCGAAGGGCCGCCGGAGCGCTTCTGCGATCGGTGCCG